>NC_141041.1:35975000-36275000 GCF_052040795.2 Danio rerio
ATATGTGGTGAATAATCATAAACTGACATGACAATTTAATGTGTTTTTCTGTGTGTTTGTAATTAACCGGTTTCTCTTGGGCTGCATCTGAAACTGCATACTTCTATACCAGGGATCACCAAACTTGTTCCTGGAGGTCCGGTGTCCTGCAGATTTTAGCTCCAACCCAAATCAAAAACACCTGAACAAGCTAATCAAGGTCTTAGGTATACTTGAAACACCCAGGCAGGTGTGTTGAGGCAAGTTGGAGCTAAACCCTGCAGGGCACCGGACCTCCAGGAATGAGATTGGTGACCCCTGTTCCACACTATATAGTATGCTAAAAACAGTATGCGAGCTTAGTATGTCCGAATTCATAGAATTTGAAAAACAGTACATGAGAAATACACAGATGACTTACCACTGCTGGCAAGATACTGATGTGCGCATCAATGAATGCTATGCTATCGGATGGCGGATTTAGTATGTCTGAGATCCATTCATACTATCCACATTCATACTGTATAGAACATAGTAGTGCATTTAATTCAGATGTCATAACTACTAAAGTGATTTCGGATGCAGCATTAGTTTTTTTTTTTTCTTTTTTTTATCAATAATGAGTAATAAGAGGTTTCAGCAGTGTTGGGTAAATTATTCAAATAATTACTACTTTAAAATTGCAATCTGATTACATTACTAATTAACACATGTAAAAAGTAATTATATTTCTTATTACTTTACTTTTAAGTTACTTAGAAACATAACAAATCATCAGTCCTGACTGATGATTTTTGGCGTAACTTCACAAATGCTTTATCCAAAGAGAACCAACACATTAATTATTTTTGTTTGTTCTGGATTTTACTTTGGAAATATATCAAGCCTAAAAAATACCTTCAAAGTCAAAATATGCAGTTCTTTTTGATAAATGTAACATTGGAAAATATTAAGTTAAATCCATAAAATATACAGTTTGCCACTTTGTATTTTTTAAAGTAAAGTAATGGCAACCACAACTGCCAATCCCCAGCCCCATAAAAGTAAATTCAACAAATTGTTCAAACTTTATTTTTTTATTTTTTTTATTTCCCAGTGATGGGTTGCAGTTAGAAGGGCATCTGCTGCATAAAAAACTGCTGAATAAGTTGGTGGTTTATTTCGCTGTGGCGACCCCGGATTAATAAAGGGACTGAGCCAAAAAGAAAATGAACGAATGAATGAATGAATTTATTTATTTAATTATTTTACATATTTATTTTAAATGTATGCTTTTTTTGCACATCAATGATCAACACAATGCCTTATTGGTAAAGCATATCAGCATAATTTCCTTAATAATGCAAAAATTTACATTTCAAGCTATTACTGGACACTAATCATAGTTAGATAATCTGGCACATTATGCTCATCACAAACAGATATTAAAAAAGCTGTGAAAGTACATAGGATATCGATGGAGCATGGGGTCTAAACTCCATCATGGGAACACAAATGACACTAAAGTAATGCAATAAACATTAATTCCAGTTGTACTGCTCCAGTGATGCAAACTATAAAAGCAATTACACCAGAGTTCCTGTTGAGTCTGAAAATACTGTCAATTGCTAAGTTGTGCCAGTCAGTTCTGGAGAAAAATAGAGAAATGTTAATTTATTTTCTAGTGTATGACATTAGTGGCAGGTACTGTAGCAGGCAGAAGTTAAAAACTTCTAAAATGGTGTTGAGAAACACATAAGCACTCAGGGTGCGTGGAGAGGGCTAGATTGTCACGTTACCTCGCTTCATGCCTACTTAAATCAACATGAAGGTAAAGCATATGACTGCACTTACGCACAGAGGGGAAAGTTTAACGTAGATCAGACATGAAAAACCAACACAGGGGCCAACAGATAATCTGTACCCCTTCATCTCACCCACAGCGAAACCCTTACGGCCCTAGACAGCTCTTGGAGGAAGCATTAAAGCTTACAGCCATCTCAATGGGTAGGCCAATAAAACAAGGGCGGATTACATTCTTAAGAGGCACATTTATCAGAGCACGTCGAGCTGTTCCAGAACAACCTGAGAGAGGAGACTAGGTGTCCGGATCAGTGACGGGTTGGGATCTACAGCACCCTGAGGCTCAGGGCATGAGGTCACGCAGTTCAGCCAAACATTCAGATCTTTCTTACTGTAGCGTTTTCCCTGTCACGCTCGGATTTGGGGTTTATAAAATAATGTATTTGTCCATAGCGACAATAACAGAGGTTTGCAGAGCGCTTGCGAGTATCGCCGCAGGCTCCTTTATGAAACAAACGCAGCTGTAATATTGGACTCTGCTATGAATGTGGTATCTATCAATAGAGACTCGCAATGAATGCAAACATCTGTATTCTGGTGATGTGGCTAGGTTTCTCACTGTGTTGCAGAGTGGGGCGCTTTTTGAAATTACGATTTGCTGATATGTTTCATTCATAATAGGACAATAGGACCAAAATAATAATTATGACAATGTCAAAAACGTTCACAGGAAATCCAAAAAAGATGGATGTTAACGGCTCTCATCTGTTGATCCCTGCTATTCATCTGGAGGCTGTTAAAAATTAAAACTTTAATTTAAGGTTGTTATAAAGTGAAAAAAAAAACATATTTCAGACCACCAAGGACATTATGAAAATGAATCACATTAGGCAGTGTTTATGGCCTTTATAAGTGGTATAGAATATAAATAATGAACCTATTTTATTAGCTAAAAAGAACTCAAATGTCTGAATGGGTAATTGTCTCGATATCTCATTCATCTGGAGGTCTGAGTGACCTGTGTGGTGATTTCAGGGTCAGAGGAAGCCAAGGTCTGCTTTGAGGAGGACTGAGTCAATTAACTGCTTTGTTGAGCTCATTAGTTCATAGTCTACAGGCCTTTGTCCTTTTGTATTTTGGGTTCAAGTGTGTTTTCTGATGATTGGCTTGAAAGGAAAAGCCTATTACAGGTAAAGGAAGGAATGGCAAATTGTGCATACGGGTGACTCACGTTTACCATTCAGCTGATTCACCAAAAGCACCTTTAAATGGAGACAGGAAGTGAAATGTGAAGAAGACAAAAGGTCTATTCACCTTAGTTCCTACAAACTTCAATTATAAGCAAAAACAATGCAAGTTTGGACTAAAGCTCTTTCAATTCAGTACAACAATGAGTCAAATGCTATTCAATTACAAACGTATATACAAATAACATTATATCACAGCAAATAAAACACATTTTAATGTTATAAATATTGGTTTATAGGATAAAGGAATAGTTCAAACAAATATGGAAAAAGACACTTATAAAGATTTGAAATTACTTAGGGCGAACTGCCAAACAATGAATAAAATAAACAGAATTAAAAAATCTTTTTTGAAGATCATTATTCTATGCAATATATAAACTTAATATAATTCTCACTAAAAAAAATGTGACTTACATATGCTCCCAAGAACTGTTCAGTGACACTCAAAACTAATGCATATTTTGTTTAATGTAATACAGAAAAGAATATTGTATTCTGTACTGTGTGTGTACGGATTAATTCAAACTGCATTCTCACACTGTCAGATCAATATTTTCAATTATACTTTTTATTCTACTATCACAACAGTAGCTGTTGCAGTCACATTCTAACATTATGTGAATCCTTTCAAATACCAAATACACATTGGGTGTGTTTTCATCAAGCTGTTACAGCAGCTGATAGTTCTGTCACAGTTTATTTGGCAAGTGCTTTTTCCATGACTCAATTCTCATGCAATACTTTAAAATAAGCATTAAACAAGGTGAAGAAAACCCAGCTAATGTAATGTGAAGAACTCATCTGTGAACATGATGTCAGTGAATTGTAGAGCTTTCCAAATCGCTTTGATCGAATGCTTTCTTAACTGCTGTTTTCTTACTGTCATTTATATTACATTTACCTTGTTACTGAAAGTGTGCAACATATAATTTCAAAATTCAACTAAACTTCACTCTCTATGTCTATAGCATGTATGCACATCATCAGTATACATAGTGGCGCTCATCAAAGATCAAAACTTAGTGCTTTCAATGTAATAATGCTTGTTTAGGCTGCTGACATTTTAATACTCAGATTTACTAGCAAAACAAAACATTTGTGCTTTACAAATGGATGTCTATGGAAAATGGCAATAATAATCATTGTACACATACTCTGAAAATTTGTGCTATTGACAACAGATACACACGATCATAGGTAACTAGAATGTTTATTCTTCTCAAAGCGAAAGAGCCACTTAATTTTATGTAGTCTAAGAGAAGTTGATGAATTGACAAGTTGTAAATCCAGCAGCTCAAATTCCCTTTGCTGTGCATGTGGCTGGGGCATGTCATGTCATAAAAGAGACAAGTTGCCATGGAAATATAAAAGTGATGCATCCTAAATAATGTATTATGGTGGTCAGCTGATGTATTTATAACATATGTATGAGAGGGTTAAAATGAATATGGCTGAACATCAGCTTTATATAATTAAGAGTCAGACTTAAAAAAACAGAAAATTAATAAATACACTAGTTACTGTATGTAATTTTTTTGAAACTTGATTGATACTTGAGAATAAGAGTCCTCTGGATGCACAAACTTGTACCCCTTAAAAAATGTAATTCACCAGCCGGATATCCTGGAACATTTAACTATTTTATGTACTTACAAAACAGTGGCTAATTCATAAAAATTCCTGCAATGTCATAAATACTTAAATACACGTTTTTGTTTTTTTTGTTTTTTCAAAAGAAGACACTCCCCTAACCCTACTCATTAGCATAAACATGATGGGGAAGAAACCAAACTGTAAAATGTATTCATGACATTCATCAAAAGATACAACTCCATGCAACAATCTAAAAATCATGCTGATAAAGTCCATAAAACCTATTTTAAAAATGTCCGCAACAGATATAGAGAGCTAAGACATGAGGTAATGCACATTTTTTCTTTATGTTATCAATCTTTACTGATCTTTTGACATTTTTCCTGTTCTTTCTTCTATTCATGAAGATTCTGTGTGCTTTGATATTCTGATATCAAGCAAAAAAAGGCTAGATTTCATTTCAAGATAAAATACCTCAGAATGACGATATTAGAAACTCTGAAAATCTGAATTTCTAATATGCTCTTTGCTCATGGCAAAGTTTTTTAGAATAGAAAGAAATCCCTGTGCACAAAAAGGTTATATCAATAGATATGAAACCAGTCCTTTCAAAAGAAAATACAGAAGAAGATAAAAGAGCTTTAAAGTAAAAAAGTAAAAAAAATAAAGTGAAATTATATCCGCATTTTAGCAGCAGAGGACGTAGGAGGCCCTCTTTTAGTAGGCACCACTACCATGAAATCGTTATAGACAAGCAAGTCTCTGAATGCATTATTCCACTATGCCTTGAGAAGATAAATGTCTTCAACAGAGCTGGAGTAAACCTGTCTTTTTCTCTCAGGCAACAGCCAAAGACTAAAACATGAGAGGAAAGCAACAAATTGGTACAAGGTTAAGTATCCTTTGACTAGCCCCTATTTTGCACCAAAAGCTGGCAATGAATTTTAATGTCTCGTAGCTGAGCTTTACACAATAAATCTGTGGCATCCACCGGCCTCTGCGGACAGAGGAGCGCCACTCTCATCTTGATAACTTCCACATGTGAGTTATTTAATTCAGCATGAAGTATATAAGCTGCGGTTCTGCATTGTGGTCACGCTAAAATGTCAGAACGCTGTCACTTATCCACACTCGAAAAAAAAAAATTATTTTCATCATTACAACATCCTTGTGTCCATCTGTCACAATAATTTCTGTCGTTTCATCACACTTTTATGAGTTTTCAGCGTTTCAACTTGATTTTCTTCTTCAGGAATTCAATTTACACCACAGGTTGTTAGAACTTTGGAACCACTTTTTTTTTTTAAAGCAGAGATTACATTTAAAAGGGTTAGTTAATCTACAAGATGAAAATTGGCAGGTAATTTAATCAGCCTCAGGCCAACCAAGATGAAAGTGCATTTTTACCCTCAACAGAACAATAAAGATGTTTTTAGCTGAAATTGTATTTGTTGGAGATTCCTGAAATGATAGCTAGCAGATTTGAGTTAAATAAACATATACAGTCAAACTAAATTGAATACCTGTGTCTCGAGATGATACATTGAGGTCTTATGATGTAAAATGGTGGCCTGTGCAAAAAACTGAACATTATTTATAACAAAATTAACTTTAATCCACAGCCTTGGCAAACAGTCATGATAGGCTGAACAGAAAAATTACCCACAGGAGATGGATCTTTGTAGTGGCTTATCCCACTGCGGTGGAAAATGTTTAAATCATTAGGAACATATGAGTCTGTTATCAATGATGCACAAACAAAGCATAACACTAACATTTCACTTTTTTGGGGGGGTTGTTTGGTGAGGTTATCATAATGAATATGCACTAAAGAAATATGTTTTAAATCATACAGACGAATGCTCAAATTGAATCAAGGTAACAATTGACACATTGATCATGTATAGTTGAAGAAGTCAGAATTATTAGTCCACCTTTGAATTTTTATTTATTTATTTTTTTTTGTCTCTTTTATATATTTCAAAATGATGTTTAACAGAGCAAGGATGTCTACTGTCATCACAGTATGTCTGATAATATTTTTTTCTTCTGGAGAAAGTCTTATTTGTTTTATTTTGGCTAGAAAAAAAAGCAGATTTTAACTTTTTTTAAAAACATTTTAAGGTCAAAATTATTCGCCCCTTCAAGCTATTTTTTTTCAATCGTGTACAGAACAAACCATTGTTATACGATACAATTCCTAATTACCCTAATCTGCCTAGTTAACTTAATTAAGCCTTTAAATGTCACTGTAAGCTGTAGAGAAGTGTCTTGAAAAATATCTAGTAAAATATTATTTACTGTCTTCATGGCAAAGAAAATAAATCAGTTATTAGAAATGAGTAATTAAAACTATTATGTTTAGAAATGTGTTGAAAAAATCTTTCCGGTAAACAAGAAATTGGGGGGAAAAAAATTAACAGGGGGGCTAATAATTCTGACTTCAACTGTACATTTGCATTTGGATCCATCAGGTCAAGACAGGTGGTTTAGTGGTCTGTTAATAACTCCATTTATGTTTGGTGCCGCACATGAACCTACATTTATTTTTTAGATTTAAAGTTATTTATGACAAATAATTTTGATTTTACCTTTTTAAAATAGGTTGCAAAAAATTCAACATTCAGAACAGCTTAAACTTAATCCTAAATAATGTAAAAATGAATTACCTCTATTTAAAATATTTCATTTAAATGTTTACCACTTGCAGTTCTCACCATAATTAAGTACATCCTATTTTGAAAATTTATATTTTTTTATTTCTCAGTGAATATAGGCAATGTATTTTGGTGCATTTAAACAAAAAAAAAGTATTTATTTACTTATTAAAAATATATATTCATTAAAACATTATTTTAGTCACCTAACAGATTAAGATTTTTGATTTATTTTTGCTTCTCTTGATTTTTCCTCTTTTTTAAATTTCTATTTAATATTTTTTTATAACATCTAAATTTGGGTGTACTAGTTTTTGGACCGTTATCGTAAGTTATTTTGTTAATAAAACTCTATATTTGGCTTCAGTACTGACTAATGTATATGCACAGATAGAATTTTGTATAGCTTCCAATTAAAAATAGGAATTTAAAAGAGATTTGTGAGGGGTGCACTTATTTATGCTGAGCACTGTGTTAACTTTTTATACTTAAACCTTTCTTTCAAACATATTACAATTTTAGCCAATCTTTAGATCTTAATCTTTTTAATGAAATGAAATGGGTTATGTTTATGTAAATGTTTGGGTGTCAACCTAAACAAAGCTCAACCTAGAAGATGTATCACCAGTCACCACTAAAAACAGCACCAGCTCATGTCTGAGTTTGAGCCCAGGCTTATACATCATCATCATGTTTCACAAAACCTGTGCTTCATATTGTTGTGAAAGTGTTCAGGAACATTTGTCAAGGCTGTGGATTAAAGGTAATGTAGAGAATAATAATAAACCTAAATGTATCATCAGGGGACACAGGTGTAAAAAGTAGTTTGCAGTGTAAATACTGTCAATTGGGCAGTACATTTTTAATTAAATTATGTACATTTTATGTAATAGAATACCTTTTAGGTCAATGAGTTAAGTAAATGCCCCAGTTATTAGCTAAATTACCTAAATTAAAAAGAAATTGAAAGTCAACTACGTCTTAGGAGTTAATTGGCAGCAAATTTTCATTTTACATGAACTATCCATTAAAAATTTACAGTTCAGATTGAGTTTTGTTATGCGTAAGACCTCAATCTATCAACAGGAGACAGGTATAAAAAGGTAGTTTGCAGTGTAGTTATTGTCAATTAGGCAGTATCCTTAACTTAAATTCTGTTCATTGTATGTGAAAATCTACATTAAGTATTAGTATACCTTTTAGGTTAATGGGTTAAGTTAATGCCCCAGTTACAAAGATACAGATTAAAAAATAACAATAAAAATTCAACTACATCTTAGGAGTTAATTGACAGAAAATGTTAATTTTTTCATTAAATGTTAACTATTCATTAAAATTCCAAAATGTAACAGTGCAGATTGCAATACCTAGATAAAAAACATATTAATTCAGCTTTTGCAAAAGTTTGATTAAAAGATTTATTTTTTATAATACCCATTAAATGCTAAAATATCTAAGAAAACATGCTTTTGTGGGAACTGAAGAAGCTCCATAAATAAGACAAGTCTCTATTGAGCTGAGCATTCTTATCAACATCACATGTTAGCAAGTCACCTGCTGCATAATTTCTTGACCAAGTTTAAGGCAGAGTTTAGATTTTTGAGATAAAAATAGAGTGAAAATGCCTCAGCTGATAGTTTTGGAAGAAAAAAAAAAACATCCTGCAGAAGAACAAACCTGGAGGACACGAGCACTCCTGCGTTGCTTCTCGAGCTGTGCGAATCTTCGACACTCCATCTTTCAGTCTCTGAGAAAATAAATTAATATTTATAGAACACATTTTTAAAAACTCACGCTTAAAAAAAAACTAGTTAAAGTTAATCTTAACACGATTTTAATCCACAAAAAATAATAAAACCTGTGAAACAACCAAGTTTCACTTTTTATAACATAAATTTCCCAATTACCATATATTCAAAGTGTTACATAATAAATGAATGTTATTCACAGAACTGTTATTTACAGCTTAATGCTTAAAATATTCTCCTCACCTCTTGCACAAGTTTCTCTATCGCATCCCACAGAGTCGCGTGCTCATCCAAGGTCGCGCGCACAGGTTGAATCACAGTCAGTCGCTCCATCTCCAAAACTTCCATTTTGCGCTCAAGTTCAGATGTTTTGACGTTCATAAAGAGACAGATTGCCACCGACGACGCCGACAGCATGAAGCACACGAGGGTCGTTGCGCAGTGGAATAAGTGTGTAGTATGATGTCCATTGCTGTGTGATGTCTTTGACACTTCTTTTGAATCCTCGGTTGAAACCATTTTTAGCTTTACAGATCTCTGACAGTATTATCCTCGTTCTTCAATCCTCTTTTGACACTCTGGTAGATGTTTGTTTCAGTAACGCGGAGTTTTCTAGCTTCAGCTGACAGGAGACGCCGTTGATGTGACGCACACGAGGAGAGCGCGCGCCTCGTACTGAAAGAACGGATGGTCGCGTGCTTCAGTGACTGCTTAAATGTTTCCCAGTGAAGTGTCTCAGAGAATGTAGTCAGCCCCTTTCTCGCTGCTGAACTACCGTCAAACAAAACAATGCAAAACGACAGTGTGCGAAATGGGAGTGTGTATGTGAGTGTGTCTTCTCCCACTCCTACCCGCCCTAGAGGTCAAGTCAAGCCAAAAGGTTGACGAGGCTCTTACGAGGTATGTATTATTTTACTTTAAAACCAAGCATGTATTTAAAGTGTTTTGGTAACCAACAACTGGAGCTGAAGCTACAGGTAAATAAACAAGATGTCGAAGCGAACAAAAATTTTTACTTAAAGGGATAGTTCACCCACAATGAAAATTTACTTACACTCATGCTTCCAAATCTTTGAGTATCTTGAGTGTGTTAAACACCAATGAAGATACCTTGAAGAAAGATAAAAAGCTGTAACTATTGACTTTCCTAGTCGGAAAAAGAAAATACATTATAAGTCAATGGTTACAGGTTTCAAGCTTTCTGCGAAATATCTTATTTTGTCTTTATAGCAGCAGACGTCTAAACGGTTAGGGAAATGACAGAATTTTTATTTTTGGGTTAACGTTTATATGTACAGTGCTCAGCATATACAGTTGAAGTCAGCATTATAAGCTCCCCTGAATTATTAGCTCTCCTGTTTATTTTTTCCCAAATTTCTGTTTAAAAGGAGAGATTTTCTACAACGTTTCTAAACATTATAGTTTTAATAACTCATTTCTAATAACTGATTTATTTTATCTTTGCCATGATGACAGTAAATTATATTTGACTAGATTTTTTTTTTTCAAGACACTTCTATACAGCTTAAAGTGACATTTAAAGGCTTAACTAGGTCAATTAGGTTAGGCAGGTAAGGGTAATTAGGCAAGTCATTGTATAACGAGGGTTTGTTAAAGAGGCTAATAATTTTGAGCTTAAAATGGCTTTTAAAAAATTCAAATTAAAAACTTTTTTATTCTAGCCGAAATAAAAAAGAGTTTTTACAGAAGAAAAAAATATCAGCAATAATGTGAGAATTTTCTTGCTTTGTTAAACATCATTTGGCAAATATAAAAAAAAGAAAAAAAATCAAAGGGGAGCTAATAATTCTGACTTCAACTGTACAAGTACATCCTTCACAAATCTCTATTTTAATTTTATATTTTTATTTGGAAGCTATATGATATTATATTTGTGCATAAACATTAGATTATTCAGTACTGAAGCCAAATCTGGAGCTCATCCAACAAAATAACTTAAGATAATGGTCCAAAACTAGTACACCCAAAGTTATATATTATGGAAAAATATTAAATACAAATCAAGAAAATAAATAAAAATCAAGATAAAAATTTTATTTTTTGCAATATTTTGCTTGAATTTAATTTTATTATCTTTCAATTCTCAAGATGTTTGACTAAAATATTATTTTAATAAATGTAGCTGTTAAATAAATCAGCACCAAAATACATTGCTTATATTCACTGAGAAGTGGATAAAAATATTCATTTTCAAAATATGGTGTACTCAATTATGCTGAGCGCTGGATGTTCAAAATAATTTCACTTCATGATTGCATATTAGAAATATATGCAAAACTAAACATAAAATACATAAAAAAAGTGTTTCCCCTAATAAAAAAAAAAAGTGCATAGGCCTTCTACTCATACACACATCCTTACATCAAATCTGTAAATTAAACTTAACGTGAATAAACAAATGAAACTAAGCATTTTTTTCTTTGTAGTTAAGAAAATACAAAAGGTTATTTTTTTAAATTATGGTTGTGATGACAGATTTCACATATAAACTCCTTATCTATATGTAAATTTACTAAAACTTGTGCAATTACCATACTAATGTTTTCCACATATAACTTTTTTTCTTTTGAGTTTTGTCTAGGCATGGGCCGGTATAAGACTCTAACGGTATGGTAACCTTAGATAATAAAAACAATAGTTTTACGATATCACAGTATTGTGACTGCACTAAAATAAGTTATTTTTAAATGCCTGGGTAAAAACAACAACAACTTCTTCCCCCCATTGAACACAATATACTTTAATATAACAATCATTTAAAATATTTTGGACCAGCAGCTTTAAATGTAGAGGTTCATTTTCTGCTGGAGATAATGTAGCTCTAAAAAAACTAAATAAAATAGTAGAGAAAAGCATGTTTAAAAAAATAACAACTTACAATTACCTTATGAATGGTATAACAGAAAACTGTGGCGGTTTTAAAACCGTGAAACCGGGTATCGTCCCATGCCTAGTTTTGCCTTGGTCGACAATGTTTGTATCCACAAAGTACAATTTGAATTGCGTAAAACAAACTTAAAAGAAACCTGCCAATGTGAATAAACTTATGCCTATGATAAAGTGCCTCCAAAACAGAGTCAGCTCGCATTAACTAAACCACAAGCTCATAGGAATACAGCAAAAATCTTTTTTGTGAATACCACATTACATGACCCTTTGAATGTCAAATTATTGGTGCTTTATTGCACAAATTACAGTATTTATCTATCTGTAATAAAGAACACATATTAGACTTGCAGCCAAGAAAATTAACTTTACATCTTGCGAAATCTCAATACTTTCTCCACATGATGTCCATATGCTGTCCAAAAGAACAAACTCTAGTTTCAGCATCTGGAAAGATAGGCTCGGTGGTGCCCTCTGCAGGACATAAAATGCATCATTTAGTTCATCAGTTTTCTAATTAGATTTTAGAAAAAACCCTAAAAACACACTGTAATTGCTCTGAATGTGAGTTTAATATTATTAAAAACAAGAAAAAAAAAGACACAAATCATGTGCAAAGCATTCAAGTTTTATTTGCCAAAAGTACTTTGGAAATTGGCCCATATATTCAAAGAGACAATAAATATGGACAGAGATAATGCAGGCAGTCTTAAAGCAGACTGATACAGTCAGCGGCAGTCTCCCTGGGAGCAGTAATGTTCATTCAGTGTCGCCTCCAAGTCACTTTCTCGCTTTTCTTAACGGGTTAAAAAAAGGATGCCCGATAGCCTGCTCCAGGGTAATTCGTTTGGATGAATCATACTCCATCATCTTCTGCAGCAGGTCAAAAAGTAGCTCGTGCTCCGGCGTTTTAGAAGACATGTATTGCTGAGTAAGAAGATTTAAGAATGTTATTTTCTAGGCAATCCAAATAGTAGTAAGTCTGTTAGTCTGTTACACACTGGCATGAGATCATCTCCAGAAGTACTACTCAAGGAATTTAAGCATTACAAATAGTGCAATTACTGTGGTCAAAAATTAAAGCATACTGGAATTTATAACCAAAAAACACAACCATCAATTTAGAGAAAAGTAAAATGCTCCAAAACATCAACATTTTGTACTTGTGCATATAAACAGAACATTAGTAAAGTATTGCTTAAAATAATGTTCAAAAGAAGTGTGTATTAGCAATTTAATGTACGATTTTGGAATTCAGGAATAAGTTTTAGTGTTCAGTATGATGATCTTTACCTTTAGAGGTTTACAGTGTTTCCTCACATATCTCCCAGCTGAGCTGTGCTCGTCCCAATCCAGTTTGTCATGATGTACATAGCGCCGCTTCCTGACAAAAAAGCAGTCATGCATTAGTCAAACACAGATCCAAAAGCATTTTAATCAAGTAAAAAAAAGCCTTTAGAAACATACACGCATCAAGCAGTTCTCAATTAGAACAGATACCCTAAAAATGTGCTCAAGTATTCAAATTTAAATGTGCAGATTGTTATTACAACAAAAACTGACATTAATTTAGGTCATCCAAACAGACTGAATCAATGTTTCCTCTCTAGCATCTCTTTATAATCAACCACCATTAAAAGAAGAATCAAGTGAAGTTTTCAATACGCTGGATTACAGGCATAAAAGCCTTTTTTGTTGTTTTTATTCCCGTTTATTCACTTAATGAGTGTTTAAATGTATTTGCCCAGATCCCCTGATGTGTGCATTTCTCGCTCTCCCATGTGTTAAGCTCCATCCCTCTTACAAGAGAGATTTAAGCCCTTTTTTATAATTTATTTATTATGCCATTGTGCCATCAATTAAAATAAAAAAAAATTAATAAAAATTATATATATATATATATATATATATATATATATATATATACATACAGTTCAAGTCAGAATTATTAGCCCCCTTTGTTTTTTGTTTTTTTTATATTTCCCAAATGATGTTTAACAGAGGAAGAAAATTTTTAACAGTATGTCTGATAATATTTTTTCTTCTGGATAACGTCTTATTTGTTTTATTTCAGCTAGAATAAAGCGGTTTTTAATTTTTCATGAACAATTTTAAGGTCAATATTAATAGCCCCTTTAAGCATTTTTTTTTCTACTGTTTACAGAACAAACCATCGTTATACTGACTTGCCTAATTACCCTATCTTGCTTAGTTAACCTAATTAACCAAGTTATTAGAAATGTTATTAGAAATAACAGTAGTTAGAAATTAGTTATTAAAACCCAATTTGTTTAAAAATGTGTTAAATAAGCCTTCTCTTCGTTAAACAGAAATTTGGAAAAAACCAAACAGGGGGGCTAATAATTCTGACTTTAACTGTGTATATATATATATATAGAAAGAGAGGTAAGGAGGGAGGGAGGGAGAGAGAAAGAGAGAGAGAGAGAGACACAGAATATAGCTTTTTATATACAATATAGCCAAAGTCATCCAAGACTCTGATCACTCTAATTTAGATTAAAGGCGTACAAAGGCATATTTTGATGACATCGTGACTGAGAAACCACGTGACCGTGAAATCACAGAAGTGAATGGCTTACTTACATCCTATGGGACGTCTAAAGAAATCATGTTCATAAATAAGCTAAAGTGTTCAAACCGTATTATCCTGGTAGTATGAAACAGAGTAAAGCTGAATGCTGTTAAAGCAAAACAAGAGCGCAGAAGCAATTGCTAATGAAAGAAAAACATTGGATCTTTAAGCTTTTGCAATTACTGAATTAATTTAAAAGATTAACTGAAAATAATCAACTTGTTCCCAAATCGTACCACTCTCAAAAGCTTAAACGCATGGCAACATGTGCTATTAGAAAATGTTGTGGAGTACAAGAGTAATATTGTGCTGGTAATATACTTTGTTTTCTGGAGTAGGTGTGTTGGAATGGGGCCTAAAACCTTCTCCATCATGGCCAGATGCTCCTTACTATCATGAGTCTGAAAAGAGAAATATGCTGTCAGCCTCTGTCAGAAAGTAGGAAGAATAATGATTATGTTGTATGCCAAACTTCATACCTGAAATAACGTTAAGCCCAGATAGAACTCAACCAGGATACAACCCAAACTCCAGACGTCACAGGCCTGGTTCCAGCCCAGTTCTGCCAGCAAAGATCAACATTTTGCGATTAAAAAAAAAACAATCATATTCAGGTAATTTACACAGAAGTATAAATAATAGTAAAATAATGCACCAAGTATGACTTCAGGAGCTCTGTAATGACGGGTTGAAACAACAGAGGTGTGATGTTCATGGTCATACGTGGCATTGCCAAAGTCCACCACTTTCACATCCAACCTCTTTAAGGTCCTCTCATCTCGCTTCTGTAACATATTGAACATAAAGATAAGCAACGGCATTATCAAACAATACTTTACTACCATCAAAACTTATATATTATAGCATCACTACAGCCTTCACTGTCACATGACCATTCAGACATCAATCTAATCTGGCAAGTTGCAACTCGAGTAACATTTCTTGACATTATCAATTCTGAATTCAATGAATGCCAAGTCTATTTTTTGTAAACTTAATCAATTTTTCAGGATCTTTTAATGAACAGACAGAACATTTATTTGAAATAAACAACAAATGTCTTTACTGATACTTTTTATCATTTTAGTTTATTTAAAAAACGAAGCGACCCCACAATTTTCATAAAAAAAAACTGTACACTTCATAACACAATTACTTACCATCCTTGAGTTATATTTAATGTCATAGTTGGAGTCCACAAAGAGAATGTTTTCAGGCTTCAGGTCAGTGTGCGTCAACTTATTTTTATGCAGAACTAATAGCAAATAAAGAGATGGATGACTATTATGAACATTAAATGAATCAATGGTTTTTTCATTAACAGTTTTAATACATATACTTACAGCGCACAGCCCTAAAGATCTGGTCCGCCATGTGTCTAATCTGGGTCAGCGAGAAAGGCATGAATCCATTCTCCTTCAGGAAGTCATATGTGCTCAGACCCAGCAGCTCAAACACTATGCAGATGTGGCCGTGGTGATCGAACCAGTCAAGCATCCGGACACAAGCACTGCACAGAAACAGAGGCAAGTGTTTCTTTATTTGTATATTTTATGCATCTTATAAGTATTTCTACACCAAAGTCAAATACTCACAATCTCTTTCCATCATCGAGAGAGTTTATCCGCTCAAGCACATCAACTTCTGACAATGCTGCCTCACGGTAGCGCTCAATATTTTTAATGATTTTCAGTGCCACTCTTACATTACCTCTGAAATATTAAAATCACATTAAGCATTAGGGATTTCTAAGAAATAATACTTTTAGGCTTCATTTGCGCATTGTTTACAATGCTAATTTATGTCTGAATCAAAATGGTTGCCTTAGAAACTACCACCACTGATGCATCCAAAACAATGATAAACCTAATTAATTATAATACCCAATTAAAACTTTCTTAATGTTAACAATTCTTTTTCATAAAAAAAGCCACAGAATCTGACTTACTTTGTGTGGTCAAGGCACTCCACGACTTTTCCAAAGGCTCCTTCTCCCAGAGTCCCTACAATCTCATCTATAAACCGGATGAAAAAATGGTCATAAGCGAAGCTTTGTTTTGGTCACAAGATACATATAAAAGCAGAGATTTTACAGTACTAATGGGGACTTGATAAGTTGAGTTAAATCATATTGATTGAATATAAAAAGTCTGTGCCAAATTAAAGTTCCACAGATGGTATTTAAATTTCAAAGTGGTTAATACTAAAAACAAAAGTCCCCTTATAACCCCTAAGTGTAGGTTGAATTTGTCCCATTAATAGACACAGAACAGACAGTTATATAGAGAAAGGGTTGTGTTCTATACATCTTGCTCTTAGCATGTCTCCATTGTGATAGACCAGGTGACCCTCCTCATCATCCTCAATACTCTTGGTTCTTTTCCTGCGATGGCTTCTCTGGAGTTGGGGAATCATCATCACCACCATCAAACACCAGTCAGAATCAGGCCCGTACGCATCATTCATTCATTCAGCGAGGGGGGTTGATGAAGAGGAGGGAGTGATTCGGACCCCCACGTCAGGCCACAGCGGCAGCAGCAAATTCAAATTCATCGCCAAGCAACGGCACAGGGCCACCATAGTGTGTGTTACAGAAGAAAGACATGGCAACACATTTTCAGACAGGAAACAATGTTCTTTGAAGTGCACAGCTAATTCTGTTCATGACCCTCAACCAATCAACAAATAGCCATTTCTGCAGCCAATGAGAGAAGTGAATCAACTGATTCCCTGAGCAGATGCTTTCTAAATTAATTCTGAACTAACAAACTAATGGACTTACATTAACAAATACATTCAAGTGGAAATCAGCAACGACAAATAGTTTACCGAGTCTGAGCCAGGACTGCGGTGGTGTGAATGTTGGCGAGCTCTGCTGCTGCGCCGACTTCGCCCACTTCGGGACTGGCTGTAATGGTAGCCATCTTTCTCCCGCTCTGTCTCTCTGACCGGGTCCACTCGACCCTTATAACGGCTATGCTCCAGACTGGCCTCTCTGGCCCTGCGCTCTCTGCACTCCAGCCTCTTTGAGCTAATATGACACCTGTAAAAAACAAACACCACAAAGTGAGGAAGAAGGCACAGCTCCACAACTGATAACAATTAGATTTTGACAGCTGAATTTACAGATGGCCTGCAATTTATTGACCCTTTCAGCAGGGGATAAGGAATGCCGAATCGTGATCTGCTGGGTGCTGAAAGCATCAAGTGACTCCTCGAAAAGGAGGAGTCGACAAGTAAGCTATACTTAGACAGTGCCACAGAAACAAGCTCAGAGAGAGCGGTTATGAGTGAAAGCGATGCTTTAACCTGTCAATGCTGCAGCAATAAATCTGTTAGGAGGATGCCGGGGCGTTGTGTATGATTTAAACGACTTGCGATCCAAATCACAGCTGTCAGCCTATAGCACAGTAGCAGAACGTCCTGTGTTGGGCCAACTGGGAGACACCCCGATACATATTGCGACAAACTTCAAGAGACCATAAGGACACGCATTTTGCATACTTTCTTTTAGGAGTGAGAAATATTTAATGCCTAAAAAATAATTGTCATTTTAATGATTTGCTAATTAACATTACAGTCTGTCACTTTGCCAATGGCTGTGCAATAAAACAATTTAATATAAAAAAATAGGGTTAGACCACCTAAAAAGGAATTAACTTTATATATAAATTCTGTTATTCTACTTCCACTTAGACCATTCCAGGTTTAGGTGACATTTTCTTCAGCAGAACCCCAGCCTCAGCAAACAGTCTCGAGTGCAAGCTTCTTGTCAGATAATTAAGAATACCAAACACTGGGAATATATGGCATGCCTTTCCAATTGTGATCCCGATGATACAGACCTGAAAAGACTGATCATGCAATAGCATTACACTTCACTGTATTGTCAGAATCCATCAGTATTCATTTTGTTACTCTGAATGCTATGGCAGATGTTGACTTGGGCTTTATGAAATCACCAAGTACATTGTCAGCTCATTAAAAAAACTGTTTCTAAAGCTTCCAGTTAGATACATAAGAATATCAAACACAGGGTGATTGAATGAATCACTTAGTGGGCGGGATCCATTACACAAAGCACATGTTTGAGAAAATAAATAGACATTTAAGGCCTGCTCACACCAAGAACATTATTATAACATGAGTATCATTAATCAGCCAAATGTATACAGAACAGAAAAGTCCACACCACAACTGTAACACCACAAAGAAATGCTATTGTTAATATATTCTGAACAATTTTTCTGTACAATTAATAAACAATAAAAACACTGACAGACATTTCAGGCCTTATTTTAAAAAAAGTAAAGTAGCTCATCACAAAAAAAGCAACTTGGGTCACTATTTTGGTTGTTGACTGGATTTTAAAAGTCCATGTGAACCAGAACTTCAGTACTGTGACAGATTTGACTTAAATGTAGAGATTGACTGATTGATCGTTTGGACAATAATTTTACATTTGCAAGCAACTGAATGTTGTGTAACACATGAAGCTAAGCTGA
Organism: Danio rerio; assembly: GCF_052040795.2. NCBI lineage: Eukaryota > Metazoa > Chordata > Actinopteri > Cypriniformes > Danionidae > Danio > Danio rerio. The sequence continues at coordinate 35,994,015 of NC_141041.1, forward strand.
CCTGTGCAGCAAGCAGTTTGCCATCCACCAGCATAACACTGTTATGCCTTCTGTGGCCTGCTCAATACTTAACAGGTTTCTTAAAATCTCTTCTTAATCTACTTAAGATTGACATTTACTCTTCTTAATTCTTTTACATGTCATTGATTAAATACATTGCTGATTTTGGAGAAAGAAATTTTGTCCCTCTACTGCCTGAGACAAAGCAACTTGTGTGAAGGTTGCACCGCATGTTTTAAAACCAACAGAGTTTTAGATTGTTATTTTTATATCAGTATTGTTCATTCTGTGCAGCATCAAGCAGCATGAAGTCTGATAGTCGCTAAGTAGTCAAATCTCTAAAATGATGCAATAATAAAAATGTAAAAGCTCAAAATCATTATAAAAGAATAACTTACAGCCATAAACCCAACTATAAAGTGTTCATCGGTGTCATCTACTGTGCATATATTGTAATTTTTTGTCATTTATTTAAATTCACATAAAAAACACAATTTCATTACCAAACAAATTCACACACAATACAAGCCATAATTTGAATTACATTTGTTAGTGAAATTATTATTTTAATTTTCTTAAATATTTTTGCTTATGATCACAGTTAAATTAGATAAATGTCAAAATTGTAAAAAGTGTGCAGTATAGTGCATTTATGGGACAGGCTTTTCCAATATGTTTAATTCAAGCAATTTTCTGATTTTAACCAATTACTTAACTGTATTTTTCTGTTTTAGATGAATGGAGAAAATAAATAAATAAAAATTCTAACACTTCAGACATTGGTTGCCCTGATATCTAAATATTAGCAATGGACAGAAAAAAAACCCATATTGTTTTTGTTCCAACTAAAAGAGAATTTTGATGATGACGTTCTATTTTTCTTCTCACCATCACTTGCTCGCAGCAAACTAAATGTTTGTGGAGTGGTTAAGCCTATGCTGCCAAAGTATATTCTGTCAAACTGTATATTCTGATTTAAAATTTCCAAAACAAACTTTTTTTCTTCTCTAAATTCCCTTGCAAACATTATTCACCACAAGACTGGAAAAGCCTGCCAACAAAGTAAATAGTGTTGATTCTGACTTTATGTGAATGTCACTGCTGATGAATAAAAACTTTAAATGCTTGTCTTTTTTTATGCAGTCATGACATTTTGATGGAAATAGTTAGGTCAGAAAAATACTTAAAACTGATAAATGACAAAACTGCAGCACATGCTTAAAATAAACAGAACATCAATTTACAAAGGTGTAGATATTAATATGGTCATTCTTTTGGTTAACATGCTTTTACAAGCTCTCAGTTTGTATTTTAAAATGCCTGATAAGATGAAAAGGAAACTGCTAACATTTTCCATTCAACACATAACACTTCAGCCAGGCATTGATCTCACAGCTTACATTTTGGAGCAAGTCCCACTCGCAGTCATAATGACTGAAGGATTGTACATCAGGGGGATTCTTTAAATCGCAAGTACAGATCAGGACCTTCGGACAGGCCCGATTACAGCACTTGTCAACCTGACAGTTTATCTTTGAATCCAGAAACATGAGGCACTACATCATCTAAGGCACTGCAAACATGCAGGACAAGCTGGCAAAGCTCAAACCAAACAACAAAGAAGTGTAAGAATATACAAGTGCAGTCAAAACACTCATGTCTCATTCTTTCTTACCTCTCGTATGTCTTATAGTGATGAGTTTGGCCAGGTTGCCTCTCTCTTTCCCCGCTCCGCGATCTGTGTTTGGGTCTTTTGTGCACCTCCACTCTCTCCTCCCAGCTGTACTCCGCAATCCAGCCATCCGGTGACCGCATCCGCTTAGATCGCCGCATCTGACCACACCAGAATAGAAAAAAGGAACAAGTTGACGATTGGGAAACTGTATCCCAGGACATTCCCCACACCCCGCTGGCTTGTAAAATTCAAGACTGCCGAGGTTATGCCAGCTCTTCACTTCAAAAGTTATTAAATGTCATGTTGCCGAGTTGTTGCTGCAGTTGTTTTGACTTGTTAGAAGTGGTGAAAATTTTACCATCTAGTAAATCCGTGTTTACAGATATTATATAACTAATTTACAGGCAATGGAACCTCAGCAATCAGGTTTGGTTATAATAAATTAAGGTCTGACGAACAAATATTCAATGCAGAACATTGAATGCAATGTCCCTCATAAAGACAAGATGCTGCAAGTGAATAGGGTAAGAAAAAAAATTAGATGAATATAAGAGTTGTTTCCATAGCTGTGTTAAGAAATACAATTTTATTTTTGTATTAAAAGCTTCTTAAAATGTTACTTTAAAATTATATCTAGTAGACAATTTAGTTCAAAGCGACTTACAATCAATGAGGCATTCAGCGATTCAACAAGAGGGAATATCCAAAGGAAACGTTAGTGCTCATATAATTAAGTTCTAAACTAGACAAATGTAAATTGTTTAAAAATGTAAATATACATTTACATAGATATTCAGAAACCAGGGCTTGCTAAAATGGTAGCCCGACATCCCAGGGAAATTGCTTTTTTCATTCGGACTACTAAAGTCCATCTCCACCTAACCTGACGGGCAAGCTTAGTGGGAGGAAAAAACATATTTCAATGCCTTTAAATTCACTAAATTCACAAAATTGAACAATTATGTATGAGCGGTGCTCTTCTTCAATTTTAAGATCAATATATTTTAGTTATTTGGTCAGACTGTAAATAAATAACTGTTCATTTTTAAATTATGCGAGATTGCACGTCTTCGTGTAAAGTGCGTACTGAATAGCATGCGATCAGACATGTTTATGAAATATAAAATACAGTTAATGAGAGTTAAAGTTAATGATTTATGTTTACTTTTCGCTATTATTCAACAAGAACAATTAACAACCGTCAGTCAGCTAGTAAAATGAAATACCAGTTTATTTATTTTTATTACACTTAAAGGGATAGTTAAAGGGGCAGTTACCCAAACTTGAAAAAGCACCCAATATTTACTCCCTTACTTGTTTTAAACCAGTTTTATTTTCATTTATCTTCTTTTCAACACAGATGAAGATATTTTGAAGCCTTTTATTCTTTCAAAAGTATTTTCTTATGTGTTCCCAAAAAGGAGAAAGAATCCCAAACAGGTCTGAATTGTGAAGGGTGTGTTAATGACAGAGTTGTGAACTAATCCCATCTATTTAAGTGTGTCTTCCGTGATTCAGCTCAAAACTAAAATCATTTAGATTTTACAGGTAGTAGCATATATAATAAATTGTCATATATAATCATGAGTGAACATTCTGAGTACTTGTGTATTATAGTTATTTGAAAAATAACTACCCTGTAAGATTCTGGAATGTCTTTATAGTTGCCAAAAAATAACCTGAAACAATGTTCACTTTTATTAAAAATAAATATATATATATATATATATATATATATATATATATATATATATATATATATATATATATATATATATATATATATATATATATATATATATCAATCAAATGAAAATGTTAAAGTTCCTGTGAACCGGAAGCTGCAACTATTATTTTTTCCATATTGTGAGCAGTTTCTAGAGAAACAGAATATTAAATGAGAACACAGTGGGCGTGGCTTGTTTTTTTTTCTACTGGGAACTGAATAGAAATAGGAAAGTAGGCTTTTCATTCAGAAAGATTTGGGAAAGGGTTTGGGGAGAGTTATTACAACTCAAATTACAGAGTTCTCCTGCCACCATTTCTGTTTGTTGTCAAAACTGACAATTGAAGGGGCGTGGTTAAATATGTTAGCCACGCCCAATTCCTGAGATATATGTAATCTGACAAATAAACTGAAAACAACCAGGAAGTGCTTTTACAGATCTCAATTAAAGATTAGAAGGGCAAATTTTTTTTTTCCTTAATGACATGCACTGATGAATTGTTCACTACAAAACTAGTAATGTGAGTTAACAAAATCATATGGTTAGTTTTGATTTCTTAGGGACTTAAAATAATATTTTGGTTATTTTAAAAATAAACATTCTATAACAAATGCCATTTTTTATTTATTTGTGTTTTTCATATAATAAATAATGTATTTTCTGTTTTGGGCTACTTAAATGTATATTCGGGTTAGCAAAAACTGAAGAGTGCCTGTTCGAAAGGCTAGGTTACCAGAGATTTTGAAATTTCGAGAGCCCTGAGAAGCTCCTATAACACAAAACAGAAAACACAGCCTAAAGCCAGACAAAATACAGTTACACAATTTTTGTTATCGGGCAAATTAAATATGAACATATTCCTCAGAAAAAAAACTTTAACGTAGAATATAGATGAATAATCTAACTGTAAATGTGGTCAGTGCAAGTGATACAGAAATTAATAATTAATATTTATTGCTCGATACATTAACTTGGAACTGTTAAAAGACTCGTTAAAAACAAAAAGTACACATCCTGAAACTAACATCAGCATGTAAAGTTATAAACGCTGTTTGTGTGTGATGTTTGTTTACAGTCGTAACGTTAGTTTGTTCGCAACGTTAACAAAGAGCTAATCTCGTTAGCCACCGCCTGGCAGATTTTGCCAACTCGGGAGGGTTACAACATTAAACAATGTGCATATACTCGATTAATTTATTGTTAACGTTAAAGAAGCTAGAAGAATGAAAATATCATTTATTAAAACAAAACGCTTCAAATATTCAGTTTATTCGGAAATGTTTTGGCATTGGGCGGCTAACTTAGCTGGTTAGCATACAGGGGACCACAAGCCACCTACGCCTAATGTCAGCCTTGAGGTAATGAATAAACTTGTAAAATAAAGTGTTATGTTACATATTTAAACTTAGAATATCCTCACCTTTCACTCGTAACTTTCAAGTCGTGAAATAAGAAACTCTGCGTTCCAGACTGAACTCTAGCACTGTGTGTTAACACTTCCGCCTAACACAACTGAACGTTTCCGGTGAAAAGGTTTTCTGAGTAACGTTACGTCAATGGTGAACAGTCAATATTTTTGTCACAGCTTTTTATGGCCATGACTTTTAAACTATATTACTATCCTATAATAATAGTAAATTACATGTGCATGTATATGAGCAATTCCAGCGCTATGGATGTGACATTTAATGTAAAACTCAAAACATAAAACCGCATAGAAAGTATATGTTAACATTATATTGAAACTGTTCTTTATATTTCCCAAGAACAACTGACCACAGAGTTATGGGACCAAAAAAACATCAATCTGTAAACATGTTTTGTACTTTGAATGAGGAAAATAAACATGGATGTGACAAAAAGTGTGCGGGTTAGTTTAAAACATACTTTGTAGAAATTCTGTGAAACAAAACTGATTGGTTTTGTGTTATTTAATATTTCTTTTTTTCACGGCAAGGTTGACATTTGCACGGAATTGCTCATATGTAGTCTTCATCTTCATAAGTAAAATTATACAAATGTTTTGATATTGTGTAGAATGTCATGAAAATAAGCAGTGGATGTGTCACAAAATTTCTTACTAGAAACCAACATTTGTGAGATCATCTTTTGATGACAACAACATTTTAAAAGCAACATTTTGTTTACGGTAAACTTAAACGTGAAAGTTTATATGAGGCGGGGTTTGATGACCTCTAGCGGTTCACAAAGAAACTAGAGCGTTTACAGTGAGTTGGTGAGCATTATAGGACCTTCTTCTCTGCTCTGACAAATTAGAGTTCAACAAAGTTAGCCTTACATTATTTACGATTCTTATTAGTTTGAAACAATATATTCTGGGTAGGCCATATTAATTATTGTAATAATTACAGTACATAGTTTCTGTTAATCCATTTGCTAATTATTTTGTGACCTGCACCACAAAACCAATAGTGTGTTTTAAAATTGAGATTTATACATCATCTCAAAAATAAGCTTTGTGCTAGTTTAAATGGTCTGTTAGGATAAGATAATATTTAGAGAGTTAAAACTATTTGAAAATCTAGAATCTAAGGGTTAAAAAATATATCAAGTAAATCACTTTTAAGTTAGGAATTAAGTGCTTATCAATGCGCTTCAAAATGCACCACACATTTTCTATTGGAGACAAGTCAGGACTGCAGGCAGGCCAGTCAAGTACCTGTATCCTCTTCCTCCACAGCCCGCACTTTGTGATGTGTGTAGAATGTGAGTTTGCATTGTCTTGTTGAAATATGCATGGGCACACATTGTGCTTTAAAATCTCTATGTACTCTCCAGTGTTAATGCAGCCATCACAGAAGTGCAAGTTACCTTTGCCAAAAGCACTTGCACAACCTCATACCATGACACACCCAGCTTTTGGACATTGTAAAAACCTGTACGGTGCAATATGGGTAGCCCTCAAATAAACGAAGTTTGCAAAGATAATTTCCCTCAGTGGTATTTCATTGTCCAGAAAATGGGTATACTGTCTTTTACATAAAATGACGCACACAGGGTTAACATTAGTGAAGTAAATGAAAAACAGTGTATTAACCTCACATACATGAAATGGCTCGTGTCTAATGCAACCTTATCTGTTGCAAACTTGTTGTTGGTAACAGTCTGGGTTATCATTTTCTTCATTGGTCCAGAACACACATTGTCCATTTCTCTCCAAAAAAATACTGATTCATCTGACCACAGTACACATTTCCACTGTGTGATGGTCTCAGATGCCTCCGAGCCCAGAGAAGTTGACAGTGCGTTTGGACATTGTTAACATAGGGCCCCCCTTTGGCACAGTACAATTTTAACTGACATTTGTGGTGAATTGTGGTACTTGTTAAAGGTTTGCCAAAGTAGTCCTGAGCCCATGTTGTGATATTGCCTATAGAGGAATGACAATTCTTGATGCAGTGACGTCTAAGGGATTTGAAATCATGGCTGTTCACTTTACAAAAGATTATCTTAATTTAACATCTTAGATTTTAGCATAATCAATCTTATTTACATATACAATGTATTTTTGGCTAATACAGAAATGGATATTCATGATGTAAAAAGGGTTCCTCAAGTTGTTAAAATGATGGGGGGAACGGCTATTTTAAGAAAGGTGAAAGATTCTTTGTTGAACTAAAATGTTTCTTCTGTGAAAGCACAGCAAATTTCTCAGTAACACTTTATAATAACTACACACTATGAATCTTTTATTAAGCATTAGCAAGTGTGAATTCATTATCTGTTAAGCATTTTTATAAGCTGTTTATAATGGCAGATACAAATGCTCTATTCTTGACTTATAAGCACATACTGTATATACTGTAATGTACTGTATTTTTTCATTACTGACTGAAGTATTGCATCATTTGCAAACCAGCTATTTTAGAGCAGTTGCTGGTTTTTAAAGATCAAACTTTATAAATGCTTTATAAATCCCTTATAAAAACAATTAAAGGCTCAGTAATATTCCAAACAGGACAAAAGAACATAAACGACTTTATTTTTTTTCTATTTATTTGAAGATACATGAATGAAACTGTTTCAAATGAAAAATAAGTCTTTGCAACCTTATTTAAAATAATATGACTGTGCAGTCTAAACATCGCAAAATAAATTTAAAATGTTGAATCGTAATATATGTTAAATTATTATATTGTTGTTTTTTATCCGATTTTATTTTGACACTCCTGTTATTTTGAAAGTGTTGAACTTTGAAGTAATTTTATTGTTTCAGATAAGATTGCAAACATTTATTGTTCATTTAAATTATTAGGAATTTATAAAGCATAAATAGTCCTCACTTTAGGTCACAAAACTGGATGAAGCCGAGTGAATGAAGCATTTATTAAAATAGAGATGACCTATTGAATAACAAGAATTATAAATGTTAATTTCAATAGTTTAATAATCATTTATTAACTCATTCTGAATGCTCTTTAAACCCCTAATACTCTTAAATACAAATTATTTGTAAATAATACGATACTTAATTTAGTCACGAAAAAATTAATAACAAAGTAAGAAAGTACAATTATCAAGCACATTTTAATGTGCTCTTAAGTCAAAAATAGAGCATTTCTGCAGTTATAAACTGCAGAAATACTAACGTCTATTAATGTAGAGGTAATGCTGAACAGAGAATGAATTCACTATTTGCTAATGCTTAATAGGTAATGCTTAATATATATATAAACACTTAAATATATATATATATACTGTATGTATATATATATATATATATATATATATATATATATATATATATATATATATATATATATATATACATATATATATATATATATATATATATATATATATATATATATATATATATATATATATATATATATATATATATATAAACACTTAAATAGTCGTTAAATAATGAGAAAAGCAACTGTTATTTAACAGATTTAGAAAGACAGAAAATCTGTGTTCTTGTGTTGGGTTGCTGGGTACACTGCAGGAATAATGAAATCCCTGAATCTGTTGAGAATGCTTACAGTGTGTCTTTCTACTTCATCATCATCATCTATAGATGTCTTTCTGTGAGTCTGATTTATTAACTTAAGTGATGATCCAGTCACCGCTCACAACAACTCTTTCTCTGACCAGTCCCTGTGGAATACTAAATCAGTACGGCATGGTAATAAAACCCACAGGAGCACCAACAACACTCCCTTTAATGTTAAAGTCAGTGTTTTAACACAGTGATCATTTCATTAGGACATGAACTAACGAAGACCAGTCTAAAACTCAATTCCTGGTTTCCTCAGCTAAAAGGCCTTTCTTTGTGTTATGTCAGATGACATCATGTCCTTGAGGAACTGCTAAGTTTCACCTTCACTACTCATCATCACCTTGACTGAACAATGAAAAAAGAACTATAAAAAAGACATTTTACACGATCATAAACATGTATCATCTTCAGATATCTTAGTTGACGTTTTATGGCAGTTTTCATCACATTATGGCAGTTTTTAACCTTAATACTTAGCCAACCGACCTTTAACCGCAAACTGCTTCAGATGGAATTCCCTCTAATAATTGAATGACAGGATAAAATATATTAATATCAATAATCATAAAAGGATCATACACATTCTGAATTGAAAGCTTTTAATGAATGTCTATGCTCTCTGTATCAAAATATTAACCTTTTTTTTTACTGTTCAATCTCATCGAATTTATGTCTTAGATATAAAATTCTTAAATAAAATTGCAATTCATTCACGTTGTTCAATAATTCAATTAGTCAAATGTACATTTCTGACTTTTTCCTTATGCTAAATTTGGGAAATTATTCACTATGAATTCATACTGCAATGACATATCTTCGATACAAATATGCTCAATGAAATATCCATGCATTCACTTGTTTACAGTATGCACATAATTATTATGCAAGTCAATATTGTGATCATAAATTATTCCCCAAGCACGTTCTAGTATATCCCAGCCACATAAGTACTATCACTTACATACATTTGGACATTTTGCAGCAAAATATACTGTATATAACTTTAGGTCACACTCTATTTTAGGTACAATAAATTCTATTACTGAACAATTAACTAAGACTTTAAGTTTAATAAACTACTAATTTGATGCAAATAAATAGTTAGTAGAAGTTTGGGTTTAGGTATTGGTATGAATAGAATAACATACCTAATTTATACTAATAAACAGTCAACATCATAATAATAAGCAAATACAAATTTTAGTAACAAATACAAATACAAATTTAAACTGTGTGTGCGTGTGTTAACTTATTAGCTTTTGTAATGTTAGTTAATAATAATATTAACAAAGGTTAATAAAGGCTGTTGAGCATTGTTCAAATACATGTTAGGTAATGTGAACTAATGTTTAGAGTTGAAACTTTTTTTGCAAAGTGTAAAGTGAATTTGAATGAATAAACAAGGAATTTATATTTTATGTATTAAACATAAATAATTTCAACGTATATAAACCTATAAGCACATATAAACATAAACATATAACACACACGCACGCACGCACGCACGCACGCACGCACGCACACACACACACACACACACACACGTTTGTTTTTGTGAAAAGTGGGTACATTACATAGGTTTTCATTCATTTGTACCGTTCAAACCGTATATTGTATTGCCCTCACCCCACTCGACCCCTAAACCCAATCATCACAGGAGACTGTGTACAGCTTTACTCTCTGATTAAACTCATCCTGTGGGGTTTATAAGCTTTTTGAGAAATGAAGATGTCACCAATGTCCTCATATTTCACCTGCTTTTTGTAATACTTGTGTCATACCTATGTTATTATACAGATTTTTGTCCTGATATGTAACAAACACACGTACACACACACACACACATATATATATATATATATATATATATATATATATATATATATATATATATATATATATATATATATATATATATATATATATAAACTCACCGGTCACTTTATTAGGTACACCTTACTAGTGCTGTGTTGGACCCCCTTATTCCTTCAGAACTGCCTTACTTCCTTTGTGGCAAAGATTCAACAAGGTACTGGAAATATTCACCAGAGAATTTGGTCCATGTTGACATGATAGCTTCACGCAGTTGCTGCAAATTTGTCTGCTGCACATCCATGATGCAAATCTTCTGTTCCACCACATCCCAAAGGTGCTTTATTGGAGTTAGACCTGGTGACTGTGGAGGCCATTTGAATACAGTGAACTCATTGTCATATTCAAGAAAACAGTCTGAGAAAGCTTCATGACATGGTGTGTTATACTGCTAGAAGAAGCCATCAGAAGATGGGTACACTGGTCATAACGGGATGGAAATGGTCAGCATCAATACTCAGGTAGGCTGTGGCATTGACACGATGCTCAACTTGTACTAACGGGCCCAAAGTGTGTCAAGAAAATATCCCCCACACCATTACACCACCACCACCGGCCTGAACCATTGATACACGCAGGATGGATCTATAATTTTATGTTGTTGATGCCAAATTCTGACCGTACCATCCAAATGCCGCAGCAGAAATTGAGACTCATCAGACCAGGCAACAATTTTTGAATCTTCTATTGTTCAATTTTAGTGTGCCTGTGTGAATTGTAGTCTCAGTTTCCTGTTCTTAGCTGACATGAGTGGCACCCAGTGTGGTCTTTTGGTTTTAAGATTCAGTGTGTTGTGCATTCAGTGATGCTTTTCTGCACACCTTGGTTATAACGAGTGGTTATTTGAGTTACTGTTGCCTTTCTATCAGCTGCAGGGCTCGAAACTGCGACCATTTTGGTCGCAAATGCACCCAAAATTTAAGCTATGCGACCTCATAATATATATTGGGAGCATTCGTACATAATATAATAGTTGTAGTGCGACCTGTTTTTTTTTTTTTCTAAAAACGTGGTTGTGGAGAGGTAAGCGTGATCAAACACCCAATCAGGGGGGAGAGCATGCTAGGAGCCCGGCGGCTAATCAGCGGGTCAATCAGAAATGATAAATAACACCTGTCTTTCTAGTGATTGGGCCGGAGAGACTCCCTTCTTAAGGAGAACGGGAGGAGCAGTCGAGAGAGGAGAGAGCACACACACACACACATACACCGTTACCTGTGTGGTGGCATTAAACAAGAAATAATATATTTGCTTACCTGAATCGCCGACCCTGTCTTCTTCTTCCCTCAACAACTAACATTATTACAGTGGTGCCGAAACCCGGGAAGAAGAAGAAACTTCGCTGCCAGAATGTCTACTCCGTCTACTAATCCATGTGCGGAAGTCATCCAGGCGCTCGCGGTTCTCCATCAGGAACAACATCATGCGCTGGTGGAGTTGAAGAAAGATCTAGAACATCGTTTCCAAGTCCTCATGGAGGCCCAGCGGGAGGACCGCGAGGTAATCCGGAGTCTGCTGACCCAGGAGATCCAGCCCGCTTCAACATCTACCGCCCACCCTCCCATTATGCTACAGAAAATGGCGCTGGAGGATGACCCGGAAGTGTTCCTGGATCTTTTTGAAAAGATAGCTGAGGCGTGTGGCTGGCCGCGGGCTGAGTGGCCGGTACGAGTCATCCCGCTGCTCTCGGGCGAAGCCCAGATCGCCGCACAGCAGCTACCGGCCCAGAATCTCCTGGAATACGCTCATCTGAAGCGAGCTATTCTCCAGCGGGCCCTTTGCGTTCGCCCAGCAGCTCCGTGACGCCTGCCGCAGATGGCTGGTACAGGATGGCCGAACCACCGCCCAACTGATGGATGCCGTGGTGCTGGAGCAATTCATCACCCGCCTCCCCTCCCGAACATCGGAGTGGGTCCAGTGCAACCGGCCTGATGATCTGGAGACGGCTATCCGACTGGCGGAGGATCACCTGGTGGCGAGGTCCAGGGTTGGCGAAAGAACCTCTTCTCTCTCTCTCTCTCTCTTCCCCCTCTCTCTCTCTCTCCTCCTGTTCCCAGGCCCAGACGGCGGGGACCGCCCACACCAGCACCCAGGCGGCGGTGCACAGAGGCGGATCCGCTGAATGTCCCAAGGGGGGCGGGGCCCTATCTGGATGGAGGGGTGGAGCCACGACCCCTGGCGGTTCCCCAGACAATGACAGGTCTCTCTCCGGTTCAATCGGTTGATACTGCTGGCCCCGGGGGTATAGTGAGAATGTCTGGGCCGAGGTATTGGCACCGCGGGCACGAGAATAGCACACCAAAAGTTTGCTCCATGAAGGAGGTGAGTGCGCTGATTCGCGTTCCCGCCACGCCAATCGTCGCCCCCGGTCGCGACGGGTTATACCGGATACCTGTGAGTATAAAAGGGGGTACATATCAAGCTTTGGTGGATTCGGGGTGTAACCAAACCTCCATCCATCAAAGCCTGCTTCAAGACCCGGCATTGGATACGAGCCGCACTGTAAGGGTAAGGTGTGTGCACGGGGATGTTATTCACTACCCGCTAACGGCAATAGATATTCAATTCCGGGGGAAAAAACATAGTGTAGAGGTAGCGGTTAACCTGCACCTCAAACACCCGCTAATTCTGGGAACTAATTGGCCTGGATTTAATAGATTATTGGGAGTTTTATGTGCGGGTGTTTCTTGGAAGAAGAAATCGCTGGATAGGGGGCGAGTCGCTCAGCTGGGGGAATCCCAAGCAGTGACGTCACGCGCTGACTCAGGGGAAGGGCTGGGAATTTCCCGGTGTAAAGACTTTCCCCTGGAGCAGTCGCGTGATGATACACTAAAACATGCACTCAAAAGAGTGCAGGTTATTGATGGGAAAATCCTCCAGCCTGATAGACCCCTCTCCTATCCGTATTTTCCGGTGGTTAATGATAGGGTGTATCGAGTGACCCAAGACGCTCAGACAAAAGAAGATACAACCCAGCTATTAGTACCAAAGAGCCGCCGGGAAATGCTTTTTCAGGCGGCTCATTCTAATCCTATGGCCGGACATTTAGGTCAGGCGGCCACACTAAATCGCCTCATGACCCGATTCTTTTGGCCGGGCATTCACGGTGACGTCAGCAGATGGTGCGCGGCGTGCAGTGAATGTCAGCTGGTAAATCCGCCGGCCACCCCAAAAGCGCCGTTGCGCCCTTTACCAATTATGGAGATCCCCTTCGAGAGAATTGGTATGGATCTCATCGGGCCATTAGAGCGATCTGCACGCGGGCATCGGTTTGCATTAGTTCTGGTGGATTATGCAACCCGCTACCCGGAAGCAGTCGCGCTCCGTAACATCTCAGCAAAGAGCGTTGCGGAGGCGCTGTTTCGCCTCATCTCCCGTGTGGGAATCCCCAAGGAGATTCTCACTGATCAAGGCACCGCGTTCATGTCAGGTACGATGCGCGAGCTTTACGGATTATTGGGCATTAAATCTATTCGCACCAGCGTCTATCACCCACAAACAGACGGGCTGGTGGAAAGATTTAATCGCACGCTTAAATCAATGATCCGTAAATTCGTTCACGAGGACGCGAAAAATTGGGATAAGTGGTTGGAGCCCTTATTATTCGCTGTGCGGGAGGTTCCCCAAGCCTCCACGGGGTTTTCCCCCTTCGAGCTTCTCTACGGCAGACAGCCCAGAGGGGTTTTGGATGTTGTTAGAGAGGCTTGGGAGGACGAGCCTTCTAATAGTAAGAATGAAATTCAAAGAATGAAAACTCCACACACTGGGGCGGCTCTCTACAGAGAATTTGCTTAAGGCTCAGGATGACCAACGCCGGCGATATGATAAGGGCACTAAACTCCGTAAATTTTCACAGGGAGATAAAGTACTTGTACTGCTACCCACTTCCAGCTCTAAATTACTCGCCAAGTGGCAAGGGCCGTTTGTGGTCACACGACGAGTCAGTGATCTCGATTACGAGGTGGTTCGTTCGGACAGGGCTGACTCGCGTCAGATTTATCACATTAATCTGCTTAAGCAGTGGAGGGAGCCGGAGGACGTGGCGCTGGCTACGCTTGTTATTAACGAGGATGACCTGGGGCCGGAGAGCTCCGGCCGAGAACGGCCGAGCGCTCTGGTCACCGGGGGCGATCATCTCTCAGCGAGCCAGCTCCTCGACATCCGGCACCTCCAATGTGAATACTCTGACGTATTTTCGCCCCTGCCCGGTCGTACTAACCTGATTCAGCACCATATCGAGACCGAACCGGGCGTGGTCGTTAGGACCCGGCCGTATCGCCTACCTGAACACAAGAAAAAAGTGATTCAGGAAGAATTGAATAATATGTTGAAAATGGGAGTAGTAGAAGAATCCCACAGCGACTGGGCCAGCCCGATTGTCTTGGTGCCTAAGACGGACGGCTCGGTCCGGTTCTGTGTGGATTATCGCAAGGTGAATGCTGTGTCGAAATTTGACGCTTATCCAATGCCGCGTATTGACGAGTTGCTCGACCAGTTAGGTGCTGCTCGATATTACTCGACATTGGATTTAACGAAGGGCTATTGGCAGATCCCCTTATATCCAATATCCCGCGAAAAAACAGCCTTCACTACGCCGTTTGGATTGCACCAATTTGTGACGCTTCCATTCGGGCTGTTCGGGGCACCGGCGACGTTTCAGCGCCTGATGGACAAAATACTCGGCCCTCACACAGCATATGCCGCTGCTTATCTAGATGATATCATCATTTACAGTAATGACTGGCAGCGGCATATGCAACATTTGAGGGCGGTATTGTCGGCGCTGAGACGGGCCGGGCTCACGGCCAACCCACGGAAGTGCGCAATTGGGCGAGTGGAGGTAAGGTATCTGGGCTTCCACTTAGGTCACGGGCAGGTGCAGCCCCAAATTGATAAGACTGCAGCCATTGCAACCTGTCCGAGACCTAAGACCAAAAAGGAGGTGAGACAGTTTTTGGGGCTGGCAGGTTATTATAGGCGTTTTGTCCCTAATTATTCGGCCCTTGTCAGCTCATTGACTGATCTCACTAAAAAGGAGGGACCGGATACCGTCCAATGGTCGGAGCAGTGCCAACAGGCCTTCTCAAAGGTAAAATCTATACTTTGCGGGGGGGCCGCTATTGCACGCTCCTGACTTTGCTCTCCCCTTTGTTTTACAGACGGACGCATCCGATCGGGGACTGGGGGCGGTTCTCTCGCAGGAGGTGGCGGGAGTGGAACGGCCGGTGCTGTACATTAGCCGCAAACTCAGCAAGAGTGAAGCTAAGTACAGCACCATAGAGAAGGAGTGCCTGGCGATCAGGTGGGCCGTTCTCACTCTCCGCTATTACCTCCTGGGTAGGGAATTCGCTCTCTGTTCAGATCACGCTCCTCTCCAGTGGCTTCACCGCATGAAGGATACCAATGCGCGGATCACCCGTTGGCATCTAGCTTTACAGCCTTTTAAGTTCAAGGTGATCCACAGGCCGGGTGTACAAATGGCTGTAGCCGACTTCCTCTCGAGGGCGGGGGGGGGTTGGGGGGGGGGCTGCAGGCCGGACGGCTCCCCGGCCTGAGGCGGGCGGTGGGGGTATGTGGAGAGGTAAGCGTGATCAAACACCCAATCAGGGGGGAGAGCATGCTAGGAGCCCGGCGGCTAATCAGCGGGTCAATCAGAAATGATAAATAACACCTGTCTTTCTAGTGATTGGGCCGGAGAGACTCCCTTCTTAAGGAGAACGGGAGGAGCAGTCGAGAGAGGAGAGAGCACACACACACACACATACACCGTTACCTGTGTGGTGGCATTAAACAAGAAATAAAATATTTGCTTACCTGAATCGCCGACCCTGTCTTCTTCTTCCCTCAACAACGAACATTATTACAGTGGTAAAATCGGTCTTCCCTGCCGCTATATTGGTTCATATTAGCTGTCAATCACTCAAGACTTTTTGCTGTCAGATGAAAGGGGGGAAGCTTTTGTGACCGCGGGGAATGCAAACGGCTGAAGAGTGAAAAGTACACTGACTCTTGATGCGTTGCATGCACTGCATGTTCAGCCAACATAATCTCAAACACCATCGCCAAAGAAGCTTGCCTTTACTGAGTTTAAACTGATGCTGGTTATAACAAAGAACAGTATTGCGCCGGTGGTCATCGGGAGAATCCTGCTCTGCCCCCATCATATTGGGCCGGCAGACTCGCATGCTTTTCCGCAAACACAGAAAAGTGTAATTCAGTGCGTAACGAGGCTGAGCATTAAAACGACACGAACCGAAACCAAAACTTTTAAAAGTGAGACTTTTCTTCCTTTCTTTTGTCCGTTCTTTCTTGAGGAGTATATTATTTTTCTATTTGATTACTGATGACTGCTTTGCAGCTTTCAGCATTGAATTGAAGGATTTATTATATTATTTTCTTTGTTTTGTAGCAGAAATAATATTTATTAAATTGACATGCATATAAAAACAATAGTACAAAATAAATATTTCTTACTACAATGCTTCATTTGTGTTTTATGCACAACATCAATTTATTTTTCATAAAGTAACAGTAGGACTTTATATAGCACATATCTTACATTAAAGCACATTCAAGGCAGCATGATGATGAGGAATATAATTCATTAATAGTATTATTGTCATCATCGTCATCATTAATATTTTATAATTATTCAACATTTATTTTGTAAGAATTGAGATATTACAAATATTTTTGATGTCTTTGACAATTCAAACATGAGCTGAAAACAGAGACAATTGACTCCACAACCCAGCAGGTGGGAATGCGGGAAAAACCAGCTCCTGCTACATTTACATCTGAACCTGCTGAAACTCGACTTCAACCACCCCAACTCACACATACGGTCATTTCAATGTTTGAATGTTCTAAATTAACCAAAGTGACTTGATCTATCATGTTTGATATCATTTGAAATGTCTCAGTACGACTGGTACAATGCTTTCATCCTCTCAGAAATAGACATAATCAAAACAATACATATATAACTTCAGGCATCTTTTGAACCACTGTGAAGGGTGTGACTTTTCCACAGGCAGCACTAAATGCAAATGCCTTTTGTTATGCACACACCCCTTTCCTTGAGGGAATTCTTGGATTACTTAAGGTAAGGTTTGAGAAAGGCTCAGGGCGATTCTGCTTAACCAGATCAGCCCGTAACATGGAGCTTACGCTCCACGTTATGTATAATTTGAAGTCAGGTATGCATCTTTTCATCTTGGATTTATCTTTGATAATTTGATGTTTTGTATTGATCATTTATGAATTGACTGATTGAATTGGCATAATACATTTACCTGACTAATAAATTGTTATGTTTGAACATATTTTGCTGACTAATTATTAGTTCTAGTAGATTACGCTGTATCCTTGTTTCCGCACGTCTTGCGTCAGGTCAGTAGACGGACTAAAATCCAGTTGAGATGGAGCATTGGGCACACTAATTGTGTTTTAGGGATCCTTCTGACTCTTGATATTGATTCAAGTGTACTTAGGTGGAAAGGGCGTTAACTTCCGTCTAGTTCAATAAGTTGTTGCACGACAAACCTAGATTGGGTACCCGACCTTTGTTTGAAGGTAATGTTATTCTAAATTAAGTTCATATGGGAAACCATGGGCTTGGTGAAAACCAAAGTTATTATAGAGTCCAGTATAGTCAGGTACATTTATAATAATGCCCTAACCTCTAATTAGAAATTATATTGTCTTAACTCAAGGGTGTACATCTAAGAGGGACTAACTAAAGTATTTTAGAACGAGCGCGCTGGTAGCGGCCATCTGAAGTATTAGTCAATTACCTCTGTTTAATATTCAAGACTGACCAGAGTGTGACCGTGAGGGACGCCTTCGGCCGAGGCGATTTCTCTGAGATGAATGGATGTGATAGTTACTAGTGAAGACAAAGGTTCAAACATTTATCTAAATTATATATTGATATAATCGTCTTAATGCTTTATGATTGGAGTCAGATAAAACTAAAGATAAATATAATAATATTTTAAACCACCTCATACTAAAATTGGAGTCAGATATGAGTTAAATTTAAGGTAAATCAACATTGTGCACTGGAAAGACCGAACAGGCATTGAACCTTCATCCACCAGTAGACAACGGCATTGGGCTAACTGGGTGGACCTTACAATTTTGAAATCATTGCACAAATATTAAGTCATCACAGCATTAGTTAGATAGCTGTTTCTGGGTTTTGTTAGTCACAATTGATGTGGTTTTCAAATACAGTAAATCCCTTAATATACAACTTGTCAAATATATCATTCGTTTTTGGTGGGTGCTCCTAATTTCTTTCTGGTGTTCCTAAATTTTTTCTGGTGCTCCTAAATATTGGTTGGCAGCACCGGTGCTACCAAGTTAGAAAGTTAATTTCGAGCCCTGAGCTGGAACCAGTCTGGCCATTCTCCTCTGACCTCTGGCATCAACATGGCATTTACGCCCACAAAACTGCCGCTCACTGGATATTTTCTCCTTTTTGGACAATTCTCTGTAAATCCAAGAGATGGTTGTGCGTGAAAATCCCAGTAGATCAGCAATTTCTGAAACACGCCCATCTGGCACCGACAACCACACCATGTTCAAAGTCACTTAAATCACCTTTCCTACCCATTCTGATGCTCAGTTTGAACTGCAGGAGATCGTCTTGACCATGTCTACATGCCTTGATTTGCTGACAAATGCTTGGCTAATTAGAAATTTGCATTAACAAGCAGTTGGACAAGTGTACCTAAAAAAGTGACAGGTCTATGTATAACTTGCTGCGAACATTATTTATGCACATTTTCAGGTTGTTTTATTCACTTGTTGAAATGATTGACAGATTTACATTTGTGTCTTGTTTGTGGTTGTTGATATAAAGCAAAAGCTTCTATGTAGATTAAAAATAGCACTGAGCTGCTTTAACCATTGAAGTTACTTACTGCTCTCCATTTCAATTGCAGTTAAAAGATGAGCCTGTCATGAGATGAGTTGTGTGTGTGCGCGTGCATGTGAAGGAGCCTTGGTGTGTAGCGTGTGTCTGAGAAGTTTCATTTTCAGAAGAGCCTTTGCTCAGCACAAAGCGTGCCGCGTGTGTATTGACACAAGAGGAGCGGAAAGCTCTTAGTGATAATTGGAAGTGCTCAGCCACTGAACATCAGGGGTCAGAGCAGAAAAACCACCAGGCTGAAAAACTCAAAAAGTGTGTGCCAGTACAATCATTCATTTTACAATCATTCATTCTGGTAGGTCTGCAGAAGACTAAAGAAATCTGAATAGTAATCTGACACTGCAGATTTGACTCAACTGCTGCCAGTTCATTAGTTATTAGATTGTATTGTGCTACAGGAAGTTAGCATTTTTCCACTACAGGTTTAGTCTTTAGGTTTTTTTTTTTTTTTTTTTTTTTTTGGTAAGTTCAGATAGAAGGTCATAAGATCTGTGGAAAAGTTTAATTTGCATTCAGTCCAAATGCATTGATATGATAATGTTCAACCTGTGTATTTCCATATCTCCAATCACCCAATAGAGCACAACCAGGTTCCAGAAATAATAATAGGGAAATAAATGATAAATATTTAAAAACAGACCTACTTGGAGCTGCAGGTTTGTTAAATGATTGTATGTGCTTTTTTTAACCCACATAAGTAACCCCACAAATTCATCTCATTAAAATTGGGTGAATTAATGAAAGTGAAAAATTCAGATTTAATTAAATTTTTTTGTGTGTGTTAGAAAAGCTACATTATGATTTTGCTGTGCAGATAATTCCACTAGAAAATCATATGATCATAAAAAAAGATACAATCGAATAATAAAGTTAGCTTCAATATACTTACATATTTGTGTTTGTGTGTGTAAAAAAAAAACTTTTTGTAAGGTGTGTGGCATAAAAATAACACCGAAATCGAATATCATACCAATAGTAAAATGTGGTGGTGGTAGTGTGATGGTCTGAGGCTAAGTGTCCGTCCATCTGTTAGTGACCTCATGCTGAACACCAGCAAGTCTGAATGGCTGAAGAAAAACAAAATAAACACTTTGGAATGGCCTAGTCAAAGTCCTGATATGAACCTAATTGAGATACTGTGGCATTACCTTTAAAAGGGTTAATGCAGATGTGGCTGAATTACAACAATTTTGCAAAGATAAGTGGGCCAACATTTTTCCACAGTGCTGTAACAGATTCACTGCAAGTTATCGAAAACAATTGATTGCATTTGTGGCTGCTAAGGGTGGCTCAAGCAATATTAGGCTTAGGGCAAACACTTTTTCACACAGGGTGATGTAGTTTTGTATTTTGTTTTCCCTTAATAATAAAAAAGAAATCAGTAAGGGGAAAAACACTTTTTTCACACCACCATATATGTTTTCCAATTAACTTGAAATAAATTGTTCCTATATAATAGGGGTCACCGATCTCGTTGCCTCTTGCCTCAACACACCTGCTTGCAAGTATACCTATTAAGACCTTGATTAGCTTGTTCCAGTGTGTTTGATAAGGGTTGGAGCTAAAATCTGCAGGACACCAGCCCTCCAGGAACAAGTTTGGTGACCCCTGCTATATAGACTATCATCGACATTAAAGACGGCGTAAATCATTTGGCTCAAATTTGGCACACTTTTCAAGTCTAAATATACATATTTATATCATCTGTCAAAGGTTTAGGACCAAAATAACTTTGTCCAATCCAAATGTTCATTCTGAACATTTCCTGAAAATGTTCTACCTGCCTGTCAACATGTGACTTTGCTCTGTGCCCTCTGTTCGTGCAGACAAGCCACGTCATCAGTGTATTCCCACTTTGCAGATTGACAGGGCACGTTTACACTGAATCAAGTCCCAGATGCCTACGCTCTTTACACAAATCCTATGCTGAGTCCTTGGAAGCTCTCTACAGGGCTGCTTTAACTTAGTTAAACATTTGTTCAAACTGCGGTCTGTGTGGGTCCTAAAGCCCCAGTATAGTGAAGAGGACTACTGCTCAATAGCCGCGTTTCCACTATCGCGCCTAAAGCGAGCGAGCCAGAGCGAGCCAAGGCCAGTCGCGTTTCCACTGTCACTTCTGGGGCCTAATCGGGCTAAATCGGGGCTTTCTTGGGGCCAGGGCCTGTGGGGCGGAGCCGGGGCTGTGGGGCGGAGGGAAAGGAGAGGCGGGCACAGTTTTCCGATCGCACACGAGTACATGCGCCAAACACATAAACAAATAAATAAATAAATAAGGCAAAGAAAACATCTGGAACAAATTACAGGCTGGGGTCTTTTTGCGTATGATCGCCCTTATGTTTCTCTTTAAAATGTAAGGCTGTTGTATAAAATAATAAAGTAGTTTTAATTTATAAGTGACTTTTCTTTGCTGCGTCCTCCTTGATGTTTCAATAACGCATAATAATCTTTACACCATATTAAAGACACAGCAGACACTAAAGGTTTTCGAGAGTTTTTGTCAAGTTTAAAAGGTTTGTGCGCGTTTAGATGCCTGTATGTGTGTGTGAGACTGAGGAAAAGAGCGCTCCCTTCATAGCCGTTGATGCCGTGAGTGCCTTTTTTCTTTTCTTTTTTATTGTTTTTTATTTATTTTGGAGATAATACACTATATGAATACAACAGAAAGACATTAAACTTTATATATTTCGTGTCCACTTTTGTAGGCTCAAAACAATAGTGTCATATCTAGATAAAATAGCCTAAGCTATATTGAAACAATTTAAAAAATTACATATACCAGCTATAATAAAATCACATTAAATAAATAAACAAACCAATATAAAACTAACAAAAACTATAGCTATAACAATTAGGTACTATATCAAACTGTTTTGCAGCACTTTTTTGACGCATCGGGGAAAACTGCAAGTTCAAAGTGTGTTCTGTGTCCTCAGACAAGTGTGTTTGTTTTTATATGACGTGGTAAAATTAAAAAAGGAAATTTAAATACATAGAGAGCTTTATTAGTGCATAGCTGCTGAGCGCAACGAAATATAGGCTATATTTTATTACGTGCTGCTTTTATGTGCTGAAACACTCAACACTTTCCTTTACTTAATATATAATAAGCAACATCTTTAAATAAAGGGAATCACCTATTAAGTGTTATAAAGCCTATAGGGAAAAGTTCATGTTTTAGTTCTCTCCGGAGCATTTGGGATGAATGTTGGACAGCGTCTGTCTAACTGAGGATGTTATTAAATAGCCTACATTTTATATAAAGTTATTAGAGAATTTTATATATGTGGTTTTTATAATATGGATGTGTGCGCTCCGTGCGCTGGCTCCCTCCGTTAGCGGCAAGACCACTGGATTTCGATGCCAACAGTCGGTCGGTGAGTAATTGAATATGATGAATGAGAACACACAGGCATGTGCGTATAGGCATACATTGTACTGCTGTACAGTAACGTGTCATTTGTTTGTTTCGGTTGTCCTAATTTTAATAGTTTTGTAATGATCTTGTGTGCTTTATCTGCCTGATTCCCGCTGAAGTGGGCGTGTTGTGTGACGTTCTATTCGGGGGATGTTCTGGAGGCGGGGTTTGCGTGACGCGCTGCGAGCTACTAGCCCGACAGTGGAAACGCGACATGATTTCGGCCTCACTGCTCAACCTCCCGGGTGATTGGCCCGGCCTGGCTCGATAAAAGCCCTGGCTCGCACTGGCCCGATAGTGGAAATGCGGCTAATGAGCACCATCTTTCGGATGAGACGATAAACCGAGGTCCTGACTCTACATGGTCATTAAAAATCCCAGGACGTCTTTTAAAAAAAGAGTAGGGGTTAAACCCCGGCATCCTGGCCAACTCCTAACCATTCCCATATTCTAATTGGCTCCATCACTCTGTCTCCTCTCCACCAATCAGCTGGTGTGTGGTGTGCATTCTGGCACAATATGGCAGTCATCCAGGTGGATGCTGCACACTGGTGGTGGATGAGGAGATTCCTCAATGTGTAAAGCGCTTTGAGAGTCCAGAAAAGTGCTATATAAGTGAAAGGAATTTTTATTCTTCAACTGCCAGAGAGCATTTACAAAACGTCGGCCAAACCTCGTCACACTGCTGGTGTTCTAAAAGTGCTTTGACAGTGCTCTGAAAGAAAACAAAAACAAATGCTTGTGCCTCACTACTATAACACTATGCACACTGAACTGTTATGTTTTTTCACTGGTGAAAGAGTTATGAAAAAACTCTCCCTCGTCTCGTCACTTCTGGTCTCAGGTATGCATCTGTATGTGCATTGATCATGAGTTTTGGAGAAGGCATTTCTTTGGCCAGTGATTATCTAAGGTGGGCAGGATCTTTAGCTTTAGGTAAGGCTTGTCTCTCTGAAATTACCTGCCCTACCTTTATTTGAATTTTTTTTTTTTTTATTCTGACATCATTGTTATTGCATTTTGTGTCATTCGCAATCCTTAATGGAAGTGATGTTTCTCATTAAAGCAATTAAGAGTTCTGTGAAGAGCCTCTCAGTGTTGTTCAATGTGATATAAACAGGAAAACAAGATGCATTATTGAGCAGCTAAACAGAATTGTTAAGCAATTTATATATCAGTTCTAAATAGTGATAGTAGTGAACAAATGAACAATTTCAGCTGGAGATTTTAAATCTATTCACAGTGTAGGGGTGGAAATAGGGCTTGGCGATTTAGCCTAAAATCTAAATCTTGATTAATTTTAACGTTAACTCAATGATTAATGAATGATTATTTCATTGATTTATTTATTGTATTTTTTTATTTGCTCATAGTTCACGGACAGGTTTTCTACAGTAATTATGCTGACATATTACAAGTGAGAGATTATTGACTGATGGGTGCATTACTTGATTTTAAAATAATTGAATGAAACACACACTATCTACTATCTATGATTATTTATTGAGCATCAACGTTAAAGAACTGAAATTAAAACACACATTGCCTAAAGCCAACAGACTTTTTTGTCTTATAAACTTGCATTTTTAGAAACAAGATAAATAATTTTTCATATTAAAAGTAGTAAATAAGCAGTATCTCTTCTAAATGAAATAACTCTTGTAAATCCTTTATATAATATCTTAAACAGTGCATTTCTTGCATCTTCTGTAAACAAATATTTATTTTTTTATTTATTTGAATGGAAAATATGCCCTCTCAAGGCATCTCTGGTGCAGCTTCCAATCATTGTCAATGAAGTGCAAAGTAAGGCTCAAGAATGGGTCCATCGTCCTACTTGACCAGCGATCAAATGTGGCGACAAAGTGTGGCTACAGAGAAGGGTCATATGACTCTGCACGCAGTAGGAAAGGTAATGAAATATTTAACTGGAAAAATTTGATTGATAATGGCCCATGCACACCGAGACGTTTTTTGTTTGCGTTTTCCGTTGACATTTAACGCCTCGTGACTAAATAAAGATCGTCAATGTGATCGTGCACACCAACACGCAAAACGGCAGGCGCAAAAGCGTCATTTAAAAAAAAAACCTCATGCTTTTATTTATTTTGACGCACCGCGTCAAAACCTTCTCCACCAATCAAATTGGCACTTTTGTTCATGTGCACGAGCTGCTGAAGTTACAGTAAGCAGCACTTAAAGATGCTCTAGCGCAAAACTGTCAATGCGAGCGCACATTGAAGAAGATGCCCAGAGGCGATATAAATGTTAAGCTGCTTATTGCTCTGGTGAACAATAATCATTTCTTCATCGCTAGAGCTGGAACTGCTGCTTGAACCATCCGTGCTTGTTCAAGTCACCAGTAACTTTAACAACAAGTGTGTGTGAACTTTCTCTCCTACTCTTCTTCTGTGCTATAAGCGGGGATTCAAAAGCCTTAAGTTGTGTTGCACCATCTAACGCCAAGGAGTGATTTTGCATACTCTTCCTGGGTTTG
Organism: Danio rerio; assembly: GCF_052040795.2. Classification (NCBI taxonomy): domain Eukaryota; kingdom Metazoa; phylum Chordata; class Actinopteri; order Cypriniformes; family Danionidae; genus Danio; species Danio rerio. The sequence continues at coordinate 36,019,165 of NC_141041.1, forward strand.
AATACTGAAAAACGACTCGTAAAACGCTAACGATAAACGCAAACGAAAAGCATCCCAGCGTGTAGGAGCCTTAAAATTTGATTACTTTTCGATTAATCGCCCAGCCTTCAGATTCCAGAGCATTTGCTTGGACCAACTGGTTTATGAGATGTTTAAAGGGATAGTTCACCAAAAAATCTGTCATTCTTTACTCACACTTCACTTGTCTCAAACCTTTTTGAGTTTCTTTCATCTCTTGAACAAGAAGTTATTTTGAAAAATGCTGGGAACTTGTAACCATGGACTTTCATAGTGTTTTGGTTTCCCTATAAAACTTATTCTTGGCATACAAGCAGGTACTGCTATTTGAATCTTTTGGCTCGAGACTTCCGGTCTCAATCACTTCCATTTATTTTTAGACATTATAAACAGCTCGTTATGCTGTTAAATGTCACAAACTGATATTATCTTATTACATCATTTTGCTTTATTTTTTTAGTCATTGTAGTGGCAGTTTTCTCTTAGTAATAAAAAAGAATTTGTCTCTGACCAGAGAGTTCAGATGCCACTTAAGTTCCTTTTTTCCCAGATGTCAGTGGTGTTCCTCTCCAGGCCCGCAGTCGGTCCTTCAACCCTCAACGCACGGGGCAGGGCTGTGACACGAAGTCCCAGGATAATCAGTCACCGTCTGCGGGGTCCGAAAAAGTTCTACCAAGACATCCCACTTCTGACACCAAATTGTAGTGGCAATTTTCTTTAAGGAGACTCTCTCAGAAGACAAAGTCTTACCCAAAGTGTCATTTAAAGTTTTATTTTTTGCAAAGAAGGTCACACGATCATACATCAATGACAGTTTCTCTTTTTATCTAGTTTGTAATACCCACAACTCAGTGACATACCGATGAATCACAGTTACATCAGCTCAAACTTCATTTTTGACTATCTACATTTCAATCTTACCTCACAATCAAACATGTAGCTTGTTAAATCACGATGTACTTCTCCAGATCTTGTCTGGTGATAAACAGGTGTTAAAGTTGTCACACTCGGTCTAACATAAACAGTAAATCCACAAAGGAATAAAAGAACAGACCTTTATAATGTATATAAATGAATTTCCACCACAGTCCTGAACACACTTGTGATCTTTTTCTGTCATTTATTATTCCTAGTCATTTCTCCCACAGGCAACTGAATCAGAAGTTCTGAAACTATCTCAAAAACGAGCACACTTCAACATTGAAGAATAAAGTCAATAGGCAGAGGCGCTACTAGGGCAGGGCAGGGTAGTGGTTAGGACGATTCTAAGGGCCCACACACTTTAGGAACCCCAGGAATTACTATTAGCTGGCCCAACTCATCTGCAACAACACCCACAAACCCCTCCTAGCTAAATCCCACCCTATCACTTTTCATCTATTGTTTGAAGTGAGTAACTGCAAGTTTTAAATGCTCGCTTCATTTAAATTTAAATGTTATCATTAATTAAAAGCACACTAGCCTATGGATACCTTTAAAGGGCACCTAATTTACCTCTTTTTCAAGGTTTAATAGAAGTCTTCTGTGTCTCCAGAATGTGTCTGAAAAGTTTCAGCTCAAAACACCCATCACTGTCTCTCCACCCATCACTGTCTCTCCACTCCACCAATAGCTGGTGTGTGGTGAACGCTCTGGTGCCATTGTCCTGTAGCTGCCGTCGCATTATCCAAGTGGATGCTGCACACAGGTGGTGGTGTGGAGAGACCTTCCTCATGATTGTGAAGCGTTTTGGGTGTATGGCCATACACAATAAATGCGCTATATAAATACAGATTACATTACGTTACACATTTAATTGGGTGAGTGGAGGGCCCTATGAATCTGCCATTGTTTTTGAAAACAGGTGACAGGTTATGGCAAAAGAGCAAGAGAGAGGACTTGGGGATACAATGAGAACCATCTGTGTCAGAAAAGCATAAAATGTATACAACATACAGTATGTTGAAACTGTCATGTACATTTGAAAAGACACATACTGTGTATGTGTTAAAACAGTTATGAATACATTAGATTTTTACATTATGAGGGCCAACAAGAAGAAGGGACTTTAAATTGGGGTTGTAAAGGAGTAGGACCTGGGAGAAGCCTGTTAAACCAGAGGATAAAGGGTATAGCAAACTTGAGGAATGGATTTGTCTTGGGGAGAGACTGAGATGGGTCTGCTCCAGGCAGTCTCTGGATTTTTGGAAAATATTACAATAAAGTATACTCTTCTGATATTCATAACCCCCAGTCTGAGTTTGATTCATTAAGAGAAAAGCAGAGAACCACAACAACACATTATATGTACACACAGCTCTGTCCAAACTGCTTACAAATGACGATTTTCATCATACGTGCCTTGTAAGATTTAACATTTGCATAATTAAAATAAATAGACAGATAGATAAATAAATAAATAAATAAAGGTTAAAGAACTTATTAACAGAGTTCTGGAACTAGTACTGCTTGGGCACAATTCACATGCACTGCACCAATACCAATGGCAACAGACAAGTTTTGTCCCCATCTCCATCTGTTGCTGTTGTTTGATGCTTGTTTTCACCAACTGAACATGATAATGTGTGTTGGGTTATTGATCTTCCAATTGTCTGTATGGTCTGGACTTTGTCAGTACAGTCTTATAAAAGATCAAAGTTCATAACAACAAGAGTTTGGCAGATTTATGAAACAGTAAAATTCTAAAGTAACAATTGTATGAAAATGTCCACAGTTGTCCATATTGTCTGTCCCGTACCCCAGAGAATTCATGATAACCGTCAGCACCACTTGACAGGATGTGTAAAGTCTCCTGAAAAGGCCTATTCCTCCCGCCAAATGAAGTGAGCCTCTTTCATCAGGATCAATATGTATGCCTGAGATGCTGCCAGGGTGGGAATCATAAATCTGGCTTGCGGAAAGAAGGAGAGAGAGAGGGCAGATGGGAAAGGGAGGATGAGAGAGAGACGACGGCTCCTCTTAGCCTAATGGAGGACGGTTCAAAAGTTTAACATGCCAGCCACCCGCTCGCATCTTTATATCCTCTTTGAGTCATTGTGCGTGGGTGAGGGCCGATCACATCGATGGCCATTAAACCAAATGCTGGACCGGTCCACAGGAGGGGGGGATTGGTGGATGCATTAGGGAAATTGGCTCTGGCTGACTGAGACGGCATACTGTACTGAAGTAATTACTGTGTGTGTGTGTTTGCCGCAGAGGGTCCTCGCCCCGCCCTTCATCTCCCCCAGTGAGGCGTCTGCCAACGGGACGGGGCTGGACTTTATTGATGAGATGGATGGAGTAGAGAGACAGATGGGGCTTCTGTCCAGGCCATGGCAGTGCTGGGGAGCCTGCGCTCAGGGACGCCACCAGTGTGGCCAGTCTCCACCGATTCAGAGTCGCTGGAGCACCAGGAGCTCCAGTAAGGATGATAATGATGATGTTCATGATCAAATTCAGAGGATCTGAGCTCGGCTGAAGATCTTGAGAGTAAAAGAGACGTGCACCTGCAGGATGGGACTCACCTGCTTTAAGTCCTGGAAGTACAACAGTGCTGCACAGAAAGGTGAGCGAGCGATTCTCACTAGTGTGACCGTGTTCATGTGTTTATATATATGTATATATATATATATATATATATATATATATATATATATATATATATATATATATATATATATATATATATATATATATATATATACATATATACATACAATAACTATAAAACTGAAAATTATGTAAATATTCGTTTTCACTTTGTATTTTTTATTTGTCGTTAACTTTTAAGGGTTTCTGCAAGTTTCATAAATCAAAAAGTAAGACTTTTTAATACCATTATTAATAAAATTTAAGATTTATATGGGAATAAAAACTATAATGAGTATTTTTTTTTCTAATGAAAAATCTAAATAATTTTACTTATCTCAAAGAAATTCTAATCTACTTATTTCTTACCCAAATATTTTAAATAATGCATCAAAAGAAGTAAACTCTCGTTTTGATAGATGCACTTTTTTTTAACATTACATTTCTTTTTTTTTTAAGCTAAATATATGCACAACTGTCTCTCCAGGTCAGTGTCCTCACCATAAATAGATGGATAACTTTTCAAATGAATGTTATTTATTATTATAAGGATGATAAACTATATAGAATGAAACCTTAAACTATATGTTAAAAGTTCTACTGATGTGGATTGCTGGTGATTGGATGATTTAGGCCCAAATGAATGGCTTTTCATGGACATAAGAAAATGAAGACCTGCTTAAAGTGATTTAAGACATACAACCACATTTTGGTAAATTTAAGACTTTAAGGCCCTAAATTTAGTTTTAGGATTTTAAAACATTTTAAGATATATGATATACGTCATGAAAAAAAAAAATATATAAAAATAAAAAAAAAAAATATATATATATATATATATATATATATATATATATATATATATATATATATATATATATATATATATATATATATATATATATATATATATATATATATATATTGAGAGAGAGAGAGAGAGAGAGATTTTTGAAAAGTTTAATTAATATATATTTTAATTGTTACTATATATATATATATATATATATATATATATATATATATATATATATATATATATATGTGTGTGTGTGTGTGTGTGTGTGTGTGTGTGTGTGTGTGTGTAAGGGTCCAGCCAGTTAGTCCAATGATGGTGTCTACTGGTGGATGAAGGTTCACTGCATGTTCGGTCTTTCCAGTGCACAATGTTGATTAACTTTAAACTTAACTTATATCTAACTCCAATTTTAGTATGAGGTGGTTTAGAATAATAATATATTTATCCTCGTTTTATCGGACTACATTTATAAAACATTGATAAGATTCTTTTGTTTCCTTTAACATTAATTTAAACTATGTATAAATATTCTTTTTGATTTGTTATATTTTATTCTTATTGATTCAGATTCCTCTAGCATCCTGAGTCTTGTACCGGCCGAGTTTGCAATGTCTTAAACACAAGCTTGTCAGTCTTGGTCATTAAACAGAGGCGATTAACCACTCTCCTAAAAAGGCAAAACCCTACTTACTCAATTTAGGACATTTTATGGCACCCATAGATTTGTTATCTACTGAATCAAGACAAACTATTTTAGTCATACCATAATCATTACTATAGAATCAAGCAGACAAATTCACTTAATAACTAATAACATGGTTATTAGTAACTTTTAATAATCCCCATAAGATTTATACAGTACATGAAGGCCTAACTTACCCACATTTAGATTAGTCTTAACAATATTTTGTTGTTCTAAATAGAAAACCCATTATTGGCCTTTTACAGTCTATGTATACTTGAATTAGATCCAAATGTGTTAATCGGAGCTCTAAGAACATCATATAGCGTGCCACACTGCTCTGTCTAACCTGTTTTAGTCTGTTACTAACCTGTACCGAAATAATAACACGAACTCTGTTTGAATAATTAAAAACATAACAATGTATTATATATATATATATATATATATATATATATATATATATATATATATATATATATATATATATATATATATATATATATATATATATATATATAATTGAATTCAGAATTATTAGCCCCCTTAATATATTTACCCCCGTTTATTTTTTTCCCGAATATCTGTTTAACGGAGAGACGATTTTTTTCCAACACATTTCTAAACATAATAGTTTTAATAACTCATTTCTAATAACTGATTTATTTCATCTTTGCCATGATGACATCATATTTGACAATAATATTTAATATTAATAATATTTGATATTAATAATATTTTGACAATAATATTTGATCATATTTTATAAGACACTTCTATTCAGCTTAAAGTGACATTTGAAGGCTTAACTTGGTTAATTAGGTTAACTAGGCAGGTTAGGGTAATTAGGCAAGTTATTGTATAGCAATGGTTTGTTCTGTAGACAATCGAAAAAATATATAGCTTAAAGGGGTTAATTCTTTTGACTTTAAAATGGCTTTTAAAAAATAATTTTAAAAAAACTACTTTTATTTTAGCCTAAACTAAACAAACAAGATGAGAAACAAGAAAAAATATTATTAGACATACTGTGAAAATTTTCTTGCTCTGTTAAACATCATTTGGGAAATATAAAAAAAAGAAAACAAATTTCAAAGGGGGGCTAATAATTCTGACTTCAACTGTATATATTCATAATTATAGTAAATAAAGTGATTAAGTATCTATAGATTATATGTAATAATATTACTTACATATACAGGACCAAGTGATTCTGTATTTAACATTGAATAAAATAAAAAAAATGTTTAAAAAAGACAGATGAACTTAATTGTGTGACCATTATACACTCACTTATTTTTGCTTGTTCAAATTCCTTATTTAAAATAAGCTGAATCAACACAATTCTTAAGATTTCATTAGGACAGCTTAATTTTTTTATGTTTAATCCACATAAACTTGTTAAAAGTGTTACAAAAGTTAACTTAATTGATTTGTGTTAGGACAACATGAATGAATTGTGTGAAACCCAGCATTTTTTGCAGTGTAGGAAATTTGTAGGCAACATTTAATTTGTTAAAATGTTTTACTATTAAAACCTGTAAATGTAACACACTAATATCTGGATAAGATAGGATTCGACAATTCTTTGGAATGTAAAAAGACACACTAAATCATCAAAAATGAAGACATGATATACTGTACATACTGAATATACCTAAGCTACAGTTCAGCCTTAAAGATGTGATTTGTAAGGGTTTCTGGGTCAAATAATTTGAAGGAAAGTTGAACAAAGGACAGACCCCACACAGACCGAGATTTCACTTATGAATGCAATAAAGCCCAAAAGCGACAAAAAAAATAATAATAATAATGTTTGAGAAGACGGCTTGATGGGCTTTGATACAGAACTTAAAAATATCTGTAACACACTGAAAAAAATATTTCTGCAAAACTGTTGCAAACAATTTATATTGGTTGAATTTAAACATTAATTTTTTTGTTTAAATTCAACACAAGTATATATTTTAAAACCACTTTACTTAAAATTATGAAATAAAATGAATCATCTTGGAGTCATTTTTTTTAGTGGATCCAAATCAATGCCAATAGAAAGATCTGAATCTGCAAATATAATGAAGAGAATTATACCTGTTGCATGATATACTAATGTTACTTATACAACAAACACCTCCCAGCTGGGAGAAAGATCTGAAGAATGCAAAGTATTAGATGAGTCATGCCTGATAACATTTGTGCCCTGCAGGAGAAGTGTCCTTCAGATTCATGCAAACACAAGGAGGAAGACAAGACTGTTATTTTACTGCCGTGCAAACACAAGGAAGCACTTACCATTCTTTTCAATTACCGAGCTGTCAAAACAAAGCGTCCAAACACCCTTTATTACACACTGCAGTCCTGTCTATTAAACACACTGTGCCAGTCCGCCAGAGAACCAACGGTTTACTCTAGTTCTTATGGTTTTCCTGGTCACGCTTTTCAAAAAGGTTCAATTAGTTAGTTCATGTGTTTATTAACATAAACAATACTTGAACAGCATTTATTAAAGGGATTGTTCACCCCAAAATGAAAATGTACTCATTATTTATTCATCCTCAAGAGGTTCAAATCCTTCATGAGTTTCTTTTTTTCCTCTGTTGAACACAAATGAAGATATTCTAAGGAATGGTAGAAACTGGTAACCATTGACTTCCATAGTTCCATTAAAAAAAAAAAAAAAAACAGCCAGATCTCACGTGGAAAGTTAAACTTTTTTTTTTTTTTACGTATTGTCAGACATGTGGCTAATTAAAACAATTCAATTTGTATAAAAACATACTTTTTTTTTTTTTAAAGAGGCATACCCCAAACCCCACCCCTAACTGCAGGATAAACAAATCATAGTAAAATGTACAACTGCGATGATAGAAATTTACATGAATTACCCACTGAATCAAAAATTATGAATGAAACTGAGCTGGAAAAATAAATACTATGAAAGTCAAGGGAAAGCGATTTCTGACATGTTTCAAAATAATTTTATTTCTGTTCGACTGAAATAATAGAAAAGTGAAGGGAGAAAATAAATCAGATTTGATTGAACTATGTATTTAAATGTTCATGTTTAACATTTACAAATGCATAATTAAAAATCCAAAATGTTAGGGATGTCCAGATCCAATCACGTGAACAGAAATCGGGTCCAATCACATGGTTTCAGACTCGATCGTAAACGGACATTTCCTACCGATCAGGACTCATTCTCATTAATTTTTAAAGCATCTATGCATCTATAGTTCCTAAAAGCCCATTACTGGCATTGCAAACACTGTGGCACTTTTATTTTTTTATTTTACATGCTTGCCGGGTATTTTAAGTGGAGTTGCTGTTTGTTTTTATATTAGATTTTTTTTATATTTACTGTTGCACTAAAGTGCACTGTAGTGCAAGTATAGAGTAAAAGTATCTGTTGTAAGTATTACTTAAAGTATGAGTAAAAACAAACCTTTTTAAAGTACTACGCTGTTAAAACCTGATGCATTTAAACTTAATTTGTGGATGTGTGTAAACATAACATTCTGTAGTGCGTTTAGTCATTGCCCAACAGGCACACAACGTCATAAGTATTTAATATTAGGTTAGAATTAGGTTGTGATGTCAGGTGACCAAAATCCAACATCTGATAGACATCATAGTGGTAATGTCCACACAACGTCAAGCTGTAACATCATTAGACGTTGACTTTAGGTTGGGCATTGGACACTGACGTCAGCTTGACGTTGGGTTCTGACTTCAAACATAAACCAGATTTTAATTTCCAAGCAAAATGCAACGTCATTACAACATTGGGGTACAACCTCAATTTGATGTCATGTTGGCGTCTTATGCCTGCTGGTTGTTTAAGGCCATTTTGGTCATCAAAGTAAACATCCGTCATCTTCTCATCAGTGACCTGCATCTAAACAGTCTCTGGGTCAATGATTGTAAAGATTTTGGACATCTTTTTGGACACTTTTAATGCTTCCAAACAATTTGCTGCAATTATAAATCGCCCATGTCTTGAGGTAGTTCATTATGGTGCGATTTACCTTCTTTGTGCGATTTGATCGAGCGTGTTAACAATGAAAGGTGTCATAATTTGTCACAGTATGAATGTGCAAATATAAAACCCAACTTTACCTCAGTTGGTCTCTGCTAGTCTATTATTATCAATACATTACAAGACAATATGCAGTTTAATGGTGACATTTAAAAACAACAGCAGATGAAAGAGACAGTTCATCCAAAAATAAAAGATTTACTATCTATTTACTCACTCTTGCGTGGTTTTAAACTTGTGTGAGTTAGCTGCAATTATAAATCGCCCATGTCCTGAGGTAGTTCATCAATATGCGATTTTCCTTCTATGTGCACTTTGATTGGACAGGAATCACAGCACTGATTTTTTTAATCCCCATAGACAAGAAAAAATAAGTAGTGACTGCAGGTTGAAGGAAAGTAGTGGAGTAAAAGTGTTGATAAAGCACTGAAAATGTACTCAAGGGAAAGTAAAAGTACACATTTATAACACTACTTAGCAAAGTACAATTACTGGGAAAAACTACTTAATTGATAACTAATTTGAGTATTTGTAATTTGTTACTTTACACCACTGATAATTGTACTATTTACTTTTCCTCATGTGGATTCAAATCTTTATGGGTTTCTTTCTGCTGTTAGACTCTGCTGTAAAAGCATTACCATTGACAAACCCCAAAATGTGTCCAGTACCACCTTTGGACCTAAAACCATAGCCAAAAACCAACAATTTGTTTATACATTAAAAACAAAAGGCAAACGCATTAGGATCTACATACAGACAACAAACTCAATGAAATTAGCCCTAATGTTTGTGAAAGAAACCTTGATAAATTCTCCAATGAATTTTTCCAATGAGTTTTACTTGCTGTAGGATTGGTCAGTCCACAACAAGTTTCTAATACTTGGAGTTTCTAATACTAACCCTAACCCTTTACTAATCCGGGGTCACCACAGCGGAATGAACCACCAACTTATCCAGCACATTTTTACGCAGTGGATGCCCTTCCAGCCACAACCCATCTCTGGGAAACATCCACACACACACTCATACACTACGGACAATTTAGCCTACCCAATACACCTGTACCGCATGTCTTTGAACTGTGAGGGGAAACCGTAGCACCTGGAGGGAACCCACGTGAAGGCAGGGAGAACATGTAAACTCCACACAGAAACACCAACTGAGCTGAGGTTTGAACCAGCGACCTTCTTGCTGTGAGGCGACAGCACTGCCTACTGCGCCACAGAATCGCCACATGCTATACTTGTAAAAGCATTTTAACTACTCAAGCTTGTCTATTGCGTTGGCTTTAATTCTGTGACAAACATCTTTTATTCAGGTCATTTCTTTGAAGCCATTTTTAACACCTGTTAATCCAAATACATTTTCAGAGGTTTAAGCAAAAATAAATTGTGAAAGCCTACTATAATTTATATCTGTAGTATACTTATTCTTGTCATGAAAACAGCCATAAAAGCTGGCATGGCATAAACACGAACAACATTTTTTCTGTTAAACACAAAAAAAAAAAAAGACTCATTCATTAATTTTCCTTTGGCTTAGTTCCTTATTTATCACTGATCACTGGTCGCCACAGCGGAATGAACCATTCCAGCATATGTTATGCAGCGGATGCCTTTCCAGTCACAACCCAGTACTGGGAAACACCCATACACTCTCGCATTCTCATACACTATGGACATTTTGTTTATGCAATTCACCTATAAAACATGTCTTTGGACTGTGGGGGAAACCAGAACACCCGAAGGTAACCCATGCGAACACAGGGAGAACATGCAAGCTCCCCACAGAAATACCAACTGGCCCAATTAGGAGTCAAACCAACAACCTGCTTGCTGTGAGGCGACAGTGCTAACCACTGAGTCACCATGCCGCCAAAAAGAATGCTTAAAAAAACATAAGTTAACCACTGACTTTCATAGCAGGGAAAACAAATACTGGTTTCAGGGTAGTGTTCCAGCTTTCAGCAACTGGAGAGTAATAAATGATGATGACATTTTCAGTTTTAGGTGCACTATCCCTTAAAAGTCAGCATGAGCAACCATTTTTTTTCATATTGTGACACAGTTGCTAGAAAAATTGATTATTAAATAAGAAAACAGTGGGCGTGGTTTGTTTTTTTTCTACTGCAAGTTGATTGGATGTAGTAAAGTAGGCATTTCATTCAGAAAGGTTAGGAAAAAGGTTGAGTTACTACAACCAAACAGACACCTCCTTCTTACCACTTCTATTTGTTCTTATAGTGCTGTCAAAACAGACAGTTGGAGGGGCGTGGTTAAGTATGTTAACCACGCCCAGTACCTCAGACGGACTTAATCTGAGAATTTAACTGAAAACAAACATGAAGTGCATTTTCGTTCATTCATTCATTCATCCTTTTTTCGGCTTAGTCCCTTTTGAAGTGCATTTTCAGATTCAAATTTTAGATTACAAGGACATTTCTTTTCTCCTAATGCCATGCACAGATGAGTTGTTTACCACAAAACTAGCAACTTGAGCTAACAAAATCAATATGGTTAGATTTGATTTCATGTGTACGTTAAGTCCAAATCTCTGCCAATATTTTGATCGATCCCAACTCAATGTCCATCAGAGGGCCTGGTTTAAAGTATGCTGGTCACTTGTCTGAATCTGTGAAATGCCCTTTCATGGCAATTCAATGCTCTCCTTTTAATATCATTATTGCTCAAGCCAGTCTCGTGGAGCGCTCGGTATTGATAAACCACTTAGCTGGATTTTTTACAGCCCTGGTCTTGTTACCGAAAGTGTCCGCTTTGGAATTAATTACTGCACTCTACCGGCAAATGTGAGTGGAATCTGGGGCATACTTTAATTGTGACCGAGACCCATCCAGTGATTAATATTGTCTCTGAGAAACACATAGAGGAGGAAAAAAATGGCAAGAGTTTTAATTAAATTATGAAAATCGATGCTCGCCCCTTCTCCCGCTGAACTCTTGTGGTGCTTAAAGATAAGAAATGGTCATCTGATTCAGCTCAGGCTGTGTTCCAGTAAGCTCACTGATGGACTTGAAGGACACTATGACCATTAAGGACAGACTGAGATTTTTGCACTGTAAAAAGCGATACACACTACTATGGAGTATTCAATACAGTCGGTACAGTCTCATGGGACATATGCTTCGGTTTAAATTTCTACATTTCTACATTACATTTTTACATTGAAAAACTTCAGCATACGATTGACTCGGGTTTCAAAACGTAGTATGTAGTATTTAAAATTTGCAAAAATGTAAAGGAGCACCCTCTAATGGATTTGTCATATAAAACGTGCAACAAAACATAGCCAGAGCAACGTATTTTAAGTTTTGCAAAAATGTCGACTGAGGAAATGGACAGCTGTCTATGTCCAAGTTCAGTAAACCACAAGATTAAACATACCTGGATTACATATTACTTCCTGCAAATGGATAGTTCCCCAAAAATGTTTGATGTAAATTAATAACCAACATGCATACATATACACTGTAAAAACATCCATAAATGAGCAGTTTTCTGTATTTATTTATTCATGTTTTTATTTTTAAGAAACATTTTTTGTTGTGCTGGTTGAAAGTCTCTTCACAGTCCAATAGTAATGATGACAGTAAATGATCTAAATGTGTTTATATGTATTTTTATATTCTGGGTAAAGCATAAAACTATAAAATGTTCATCCAATAAAATAGAGTAGGACCGACATCTCCCATAATACTGATAAGCAGCTCAGACTGTCTGTCAGCAAATGTAGATTCGGACTTCTGCGCATCTTTTCACACAGATCCGCCATTCGTACGTGCCCGTCTGAATAAGCGCCGCGCGGTCACGAAACAGACCGGGAGAAATCAAATGCTGATTTGAAACTTTTAAAAACCCAAATCAATATTGGAGTTACTTTAGCACGCTGGAGGAAGGAGACACCACGGCTGAAGTATTACTGTTAGACAGGTATTGTTCTGTTTTAAAACTATTTTAGTCAGGCTAATATTATGTTAGATTGTGTTCTGTTATGAATGACTTATATGCACAGACGTGTTTTTCAGCCACTGAAATCTCCCGGTGAAAGATTGATGTGATTGTTTTCAGTTTCATAAGGTCCTTTTACAGCATCGATAATGTAGATTTATATTTAGTTTAACAATAAAACATCAGTAAATAGAGCAATTCCGCCTAACTTGCTTTGAGATGAAGTTGCTTTTATATTCACATTGGGTCATTTTTGAACAATGACAGCCTTCCTATACTGTTTACAATGCTACTCTGAATATTTGCTCTGAAATAGCATGTAAGTGTGGCTAAGTAATAAATGTAATTCCTGCAGGCCGCTGGCTAAACACTAACTGGCGATTGGCGAATGACATGAACTAGTGGGTTGTCTGTCTGCTGTTGTGATGTGGTGCACGTGCTCGCGATTTCAGGGGGTGTGGCTTTGAATCACAGTCCCTCCCCGCCATCCAAAGATAATATGCTAAGCGGTTAGCATTTTGGCAGATCACCTACTGCACCTTTAATTAAAGCTTTTGACCTGAATTATGGGTTCTTGATATTTCTTCCATCAACTTTTAACCTAGAAAAGTAAAAAAAAAAAAAAGTGACTTTTATTAACATACTAATAGTTTAAAGTAATATGTTGTCTGGGTGTTGTATACTAAAATACACAAGACGTTATAACAAACTACCAGTACATTTTTTGCTATTTTACAGACTTATTTCTCTCAATATTATTTCTTATATATTAAATTATTTCAAACTACTAAAATGTTCATTAAAACTCATTTTGTTAACCTGTAGAGTTGAATTTTTATCATCAAAAGTCTAGAGAGCAGATTGTAGAACACATTTTCAATAATAACCAAGAGAAGAATCCTTATTTCCTGCTCATTAATACTTGGGTAGTTGTTGATAACTTTAGGTATAGGATAGGATTAAGTAAGACTATGGTAATAAATAATATTAATGAATAATTATTTTTTATAACAGCCAATCAGTGGTGGAAAGAGTACACAATCATAGTGCAAGTAGAGTAAGGCCCAATCCCAATTCTACCCCTTAGCCCTTCACCTTACATAATTCTAATTAGCTTGATGGTGTAGGGCTAAGGGCAAGGGCTAGATAACCTTTAACGGGGAGATTTTTCAGGACCACACTCGAAACCAAGGGGTAAGAAAATTTCCCAGAATACACCAGCCACAACGGCAACATAGCTGCACATGAAAGTCAGGAGATCCACAAATTAGTATTTTTGGTCATTATTACAAATGTTTACAACAAACAAGCACATTTTTCAATACATTCATAACTGCGTTCTTGTTTACTGCCATGCTTTAAAAAAATGGCTAAAATAAAAAACGCAAAATTTCGCAATCTATAATCCCTAAGAATAAATCCTGTACAGCAGTCCCACAACATTCTGTTACTCGATGACACTCGAATACCCTTTACAAAAATACTAGTGGCTGGGAATGACCTTTTTACAGTGTCTGCTATATTGTTAATGTTGTTTTCGTGTGTTTACATAGATGAATATGGCCACGGTGTAAATACATAGTACAGTTACAAGCTTATTGACAACTTATATATCATATAATAACATGATATCCTTATGATAACATGATGTCGTTGCCTTCAGTGACTTTCTGAAAATAAATACCAAAAAAATAACACAACTGGAATAACTACAGCAGTCTCCATCGTCGATCTCACATGAAGCAAGAGCTCACAATGACATATGATGACATGTGCAGGTGCTGTAGTGCTGTCCTATTTCTTAGGGGTACATTTTGAAGCCCTTCCCCTTCACACTCTGTTTCAAGGGCCAAGGGAAAGGAGTAGGGGTACAAAAATGGAATTGGGATTGGGCCTAAAAGTATGTTGTGAATGTTATAAAAAATATGAGTAAAAAGTATCCCCTTTAAAAGTACTTGAGTTGTGAGTATTGAGTATTATGATGTGAAAAGCTAGTGCGTTTACATACAATTTGTGCAGGGATGTGTAAACGTAACATTCTATACTGCATTTAGTTATTAAAGAAACTCTAAATATAATGAAAGACTGCTCATTTGAATACATAGGTGTGTCAGTAATTGTGGCATTAAGACTATTTGGCAATTTCAGTCATCATAAAGTAAACATCCTTCATCGTCCCATCAGTGATATGCAGTCTAAACAGTCTCTCGGTCGTTGCATGTAAATATTTTCAACATCTTCTTGGACACTTTTATTGCTTCCAAGTGGTTTGCTGCTTTATGAAGTGCCTATCTTTTGAGGGGGTTCAGTTTGATGCGATTTACTTTCTATGTGCTATTTGATTGGACAGAAATCACATGACTGATTTTTCTTCTTAGCCGATCCCCATAGACAAGAGGAAATAAAGTAGCGAATGCAGGTTGACGGAAAGTAGCGGAGTATAACAATACAGCAATAAAAATGTACTCAAGGGAAAGTACAAGTACACATTTTCAAAATTCCTTAGTAAATTAGAATTCCTTAGAATCAAGACTAAATTACTGTCATTTGAATGTTACTTTACACCACTGCAGCCAATATCCTACAAGTATAATTTAATTATACTAAGCTAATATGAAACTATAGTTAACAGTGAGCATTAGTAAATATATTAAGGTATTAAAACCCTTAACTAAATAATAAAATACATATGAATGTGTGCAGTAATATAAAAGTAAAGATTATGCTATCTTGTGCTAAACTTTAAATTGTAACTGTTAAACTAAATTTAGAGCAACATATAAGCCTCTAAATAGCAAACTCAAGAATAAACTTAGAATAATGGTATCCATGGCTAAAATAAAAAAATTGGCATGCCTCAGAACCAAATAACACAACTTTACACGGAGGACAGAGTCGAATTTGAGAGTTATCCTAGCAGGCCAGTATGATCTTTTAGTCAGGCAGATCTTTTAGAGTTCCCCTCGTGAACAAAAACATGTTTAAAGGGTCTTTTGTTCCACATGCTATTAAATGAATTAACCCGGCAAGTTTAACCTAAATGTGTGGTAGGCAAGAAATAACCTTATTTTAATGTGATTTGTCTAATTGTGATTTTATTTTATTGCATGTCATTATTCATTGGTTGTCTTAGTTGGAATGAGCGTATGAGTTCCACTCAAGTGGACAATAAAGTTATATACTGTAAAAATACAGGGTTTCACACAATTCATTTATGTTTTCCCAGCACAAATCAATTTAGTTAACTATTAACGCAAAAGTGGATTGAACATAAAACAATTAAGTTGTCCCAAAAAAACTAACTCAAGAATTGTGTTGTTTCAGCCCATTTTAAGTAGATAATTAGAACCAGCAGCACCAATATTATTTTGAGTCTACAAACAAACATTTAAAAAAGTTCAATGGTGCACATCCCACCTCTGATGTATTTTTATAATAAGTGTGACTTTCCTTAATCACAGCATAACTTTGTTTGTTTATTATGATTTTTGTATTCTGTTTTTATGTTTATTTTTTAATGACTTTTGCTGCTATACTTGTCTAACGAAAACCTTGTCTTTGTTCTTTTTTTATGTTCGTATGTTCATCAAAACTAGTGGTAGGCTGTTATCGCTGTTAACATGCTGTGTTAATGCGAGACTCATATTACGTGACAAAAAAAAATGATCGCCGTTAATCTATTCTTAAAGTTGGGTTGGGAGCTGGGTCTATTCTACGCAAGCTATGATGACTTTCACCTTTAGCGCGGATGTATATCTGAGTGGTGAGCCACCTGATAAAAAAGTGCCCTTCAGAATCAAATCAGTAGAATGCCTGACTTTAACTGCATAACTGCAGTTCGGCAGTTTCACTTTAACTTGTGAACATTTAATTCATGCCGCCGTGACAAACTGGGGTATTAGATGCAAATAAGGACTAATGAGAGTGTTATGAAATTTAATAACGCCAAATGGAAAGAAAAAAACTTCCGCATTTCGCGATGTGTGAGTGTGCGGTCCTTTACTGAGAGCTGCGTGTGTGGATCTTGCCGGAAAAAAATTGTGAAAAGTCTTACATGTTTGATTGCGGTGTTTACTTCAATAATGCCACTAATATATGCATACTCCACATGTCTTAATTCCATTTCTGTTTAGTTCAGTTATGACTTTAGTCAGATTAAGGTAATAAAAAAATTTAATAAAAAAATAAGTAAATAAATAAATCGCTGTTTCAAGCTTATGTAGGCCTACAGTTCAAAATTCATGTTTAACTAAATAAACAGTTAGTAAACACTAGCAAACACTAAGTACATCTTATTGAAAATCATTTATTTTCATCACTAATTATCATAGTAGAACAGTTTCTCAAGCAGTTTGTGATGTATTTTGGAAACAGGAGATGAGCCCCTGGTCTAACGCGCCACCTGGCTTGAGAAACCCGTTCTCAAAGACTTTTGGGTGGCACAAATATCGGCAGAATTCAAATGAGCCATTTTAATTTTAAAGAAATGGTGCACATCCAGTAGGCAAAAAGCTCAACAAAATCAAAGTAGGGACACTACAACTCCAAAATCAGCAAAATATTTATGCTCTCACCTGACTTTTCAAGCTTAGAAAACTCAAAAATGTCACTTGTGGTCAGAACAAACAGATATTTTGCTATATGTGGTATGCTAAAGTTTAAACAAGCAACTATGTAATATTTGGATGATTTGGGATAAACTAACAGACCTTTTCCATACCCTTTTCCCTCTCAAACAGGAGGAAACAGGGATGTATTGGTTAGTCCTGGATCATATTTCTTCCTCTCAAACAGCTGTGGTCAGGGAGAGGAGTGGCTGAAGAGCCTAAATAAAGGCATCTGGATACCTTTTACAGGTAAAAACATGTACACACAGACACACACTCATTGGCATTGGTGGTTGATGAAGACTCTTTACAGGCAAAATATATTTTATACTGTTAAAAACTGCTTATTATATAGCCATACACCACCCCTAGCCCTAAACTAAACCTCACAGGAAACCTACGCCAAATTTTGAATGTCAAAAGACCGTGTTGAGTACGATTTTTGAGCATTTTGAATTCCAATGACACAAGGGATGTCCTCATAAACCACCTCAACGTTGTAATACCTATGCCATTACGCATTTCAGCCATGTAAACAACCAAAACCAGTATGCACACACCGGACATATGACTAATCTACCCTCAGTGGTCTCTGGAAAGTCCATGTCTGTGCAAATCATTCTGATGATTAAAACAAGTCGATGGTTTAACATTGAGTGTGACTCGAATATGATGAAACTTCAGATCCAATCAGTCTTCGGGGCTCCGGCCATAGACATAACAACCGACACACACAATACGCACAGATTCCAGTCATTTCCAAATCATGGGCCATGCATTACACACTCCAATGACTAGTCTCCTCACAGACCTTGCTTTGTCTACTTTATTGCAAACATCACACAAAATGGTGAAAAACACATGCCACTAAAGCTGATGTCATTCATAACAGCAAATTGAGAGGATTTTCCTCATGGTTTTTGCTTAAAAAACATCACGGATAAGGTTTGCGCACATTTCTCAGACAGTGTCATTTAGGGTTCAAGCATCATTTCATGAGCTTTTCTTACTTGTTTAGTTTTTTTCCTCGATTACTAGCCGTTTGTTGGAGTGAGAGGGAGATGTGTGTCCATCTTGGCTGTGTGCCTGGGAATGATGATGTTACAGTACACCTCACTTTTCTCAGGAGAACCGTCAACCCCCATCACATTCATGCAATCTCAAACAACGAAGCTCTGGGAGTGAAAGTTCCTTTAGTAAACTTTTGAAGTGGTGAACAGAAATTAAAACAAGTGAAGTTTATTCATAAACAAATTTTGAGAGAATCACGGGATTATGATTGAACACGGCTGGTTCTGCATTAGCATGCATGATCCACCAATCAGGCCATTCCTAACCCACTATAAAGAGCCAGGGTTTTTCACTACAGTCATCTTTGATTTGAAGAATCCCCCTTCCACCCCTACCTCTTTACCTTTCCCTCCAAAGGGTGGCACGGTGGCCCAGTGGTTAGCAATGTTGCTTCACAGCAAGAACGTCACCGGTTCTAGTCTTTTTAACAGGCCGGTGGTCGTTTCTGTGCATAGTTTGCATGTTCTTCCCGTGCTCGCTTGGGTTTTTGCCCAGGTCCTCCGATTTCCTCTCACATTCCAAAAACATGCACTACAAGTGAATTAATCAATCTAAATTTTGTACTACAGTCAATCTCTCATCAAGGGGGAGTTGTTGAGATCTACCTGAGCTCAAAGCTCCCCTCTCGCCCAGCAAACGGGAGGGACCCCAGGGCTCAAGGACCTTTTGGGCTTAGGGCTCTCTCCTGGGACAGCAGGCCAAACTTGCTTATAATCAACCATCAGCTAAGTGTGAACTCTTGAAATACCATTGATTTTCTAAGCAGAAAAGCACCCATGAGCTTCTATCACGACCTTTGTCACTTTAAAAAAAGAAGAAGAGCAGAACAAATAGAGACGGTATAAATAACCAGCCTGATCTCATGAGGAAACGCAAGTATTTTATGTTTTGTCAGTTTAGTGGCTAATTCGTACTAGATCAGTCGTACGAAAATGTACAATTTTAAAAAGGAGGCGTGGCACCCAACCCCACCCCTAACCCTAACCGTCATTGGGTGATGAGCAAATTGTACTAAATTGTACGAATTCATACGAATTAGCCACTAAATCAAAATGTAACGAATTGTCGTGAGATTGCGTTGTAAATAACATAATACTACATATCATCACCTTAGAATTATAAGGTTTTATCTGACATTTTTGTCAAAATTTAGTTACTGACATATTCTTATTAAATGACAACTTATTTACATTATGGGATTTTTTTTACACAAGTTGTTTACATTTTAAGACTATTTATTTAAGAACCAAATGTTACACACACACTGTTTGGTTATGGAATGCAAACACTTTAAAGCTCATTATCTCAAAATCATTCAGAATTCAGATAGAACCTTATAATTGCAAGGTGATGATATGCACAATTCATTTGTTGAAAAGAAAATCTAAAAATCTTTGCTAGATTTTCAATGCTAACATGGATACATCATCATAATGTGAAAAAAGTGCCTGTTACAGTAAATATTTAATCCATAGTTGGATGTTGTGCAGTCCAAATTAAATGTGGCAGAGTGTGGCAATGTTGCTAACGTGTGACAATTCAAATGAAACTAGTCTGATTTATGTATACTGGTTGAGTTAGACCCATCATTTTTTTTTTAACTTATGGGTTAAAGAAATGGTTGTCACACACACAAAAAACATGAAAATACTGTCATTATTTACTCTCTCTTCACTTGTTTTTGTTAAACAAAAGCTGATTTTAAAGAATGCTGGAAACCAATAGCCATTAACTTTTACAGTATGCGTTTTTTTACGGTGACGGAGAGAGCTTAACTCGCTGCAATTTAAGAAAGCACATGCAATTACAAAAAACACCAGCAAATAAAAAAAACGATCTTTATCAGTTTGACAGCACAGGTGTTGCAACTCGGTCACAACACAAACAACTGAAAAAACACACTGCAAGAAAAAAGGACCCCATAAACATACCCTGCTGAGATATGGATGTGTTTTTTTATTATGTTGTGTAATCAGGATATTAAAATAAACTAAAAACAACTCACCTTTCAAAGACCCCCAATCACTTCACTTAGCAACAGTCATGACATCATAACACATCCATATATCAGCAGGGTCCATCATGGTTTTGGCTCCCCTAGAAACATTTCCGTTGTGTTATGTGCATATTTGGAAGTGTTGTGATCAATTTACAGTGCATCTCTTCGGTTGTTGGTATTGTGATCGATTTGCAGCACGTTTCTTTAGTTGTTTGTGTTGTAAGAATTTGCAACACATGTGCTGCCAAATGGATGAAGATAATTTTTTTATTTGTTGGTGTTGTGTAATTGCATGTATTTTCTTAAATTGCAGCGCATTAAGCTCTCTTGGCCATGGTCATTTTTCCTATACTATGGATGTCAATGTTTACAGGTTTTTAAGCTTTCTTCAAAATATCCTCTTTAGTTTTTAACAGAAAAAAATAACTCAAAGATTGGAATATTAATTGAGGGAGAGAAAATAATTAGTACATTTTTATTTTTGTGTTAATTAAAACATTAAAATAACTACATGTTTTGTGAATGCTTTACATAACAACTGTAACAAAACCAGATGTTTTTCCCCAGTGATTTTGAGAAGTTTTTCAAACAGAAGTCAAAGTTGTTCAAATGTTCTGTTTACAAAAAATCAATGGCGATCCAGTAACAGTGTTACTTAGTTGCATTTATGCTGTGTTATCATGTCTGTTGTATAGTTTACACAAGGGTGATAATAGTATAGTTTTGAAAAAAAAAAAAAAAAAACTACTTTGAAACCCATTTTCAGACCCCAAAATATGTGGCATGTAAATGGATGTATAAAACGTCAGCTTTTTAGTTAAAATGGTGTTTCATATACAGTGCCCAGCATAATTTTGAAAATGAATATTTTCATCCATTTCTTAGTGAATATAGGCAATGTATTTTGGTGAATTTGAACAAAACTGAAATGCACCAAAACTGAAAGAGAATACAACTAAATTCAAGCAAAATATTGCAAAAACATTTCAACTAAGTTTTTCACTTTTTTATTTTATTTTTATTTTTTTGCTTCTCTTGATTTTTCCTCTTTTTCAAAATTATATTTAAAATTTTTCTATAACACATACATATAGGTATATTAGTTCTTGGGCCGTTATAAGTTATTCTGTTAGATAAGCTCTGCATTTGACTTCAGTACAGACTAATCTAATGTACAAATATAATACTGTGGACCACAGGTCTCAAATCCAGTTCCTGGAGGGCCGCAGCGCTACAGAGATTAGTTCTAACCCTGCTTCAACACACTTATGCCGCAGTCACACTAGAGTTTGAGCTTGGGAAATTCTGTCGCATGGCGCTGCGAAAAGAAGCGGGATTAAACAAGATGATTAGACATTTAAAAAAGCGAGCGATTGGTCCATATTTAAAATTTCTGCCCAGAGAGGTCATGTTTTGATCCTCGATTGAACTCACACAATTATGTGATGGGATTTCCCAGGCCAGAGTTCACCAAGCTTGAACTTTCCAATGCAGCAAACTGTGAAACTTGTCGCACGAGCTTGCGTCTCCGTATGAATGAAAGTCTATGGGGAGAAAAGTCTAGTGTGACCGCAGCTTTACTTGTAGGTTTCAAGCAAGCCTGAAGGACTCATTTAGTTTGATCAGGTGTGTTTAATTAAGGTTAAAGCTAAACTCTGCTGAACTGCGGCTCTCCAGGAACTGGATTTGTGTACTTATATATGCTAAGCACTGTAATTTGATGTAAACTGGTATCCTCAGAGCAGTTTTTTTTAAATGTATTATTAAATGTATTAACCAGCAACTGAATTGAAACATTTTCAAATTAGTTACAAACAATTAAAAATTTAAAACATAAGATGATTACACCCGAAATGAATCAGAATTTAATAGAGCTTGTACGAGCCTCAGTATGTGTCAAGCAACAAGAAACAACTATGTTCTTAATCATCAAATGCACAGTTGATGTTGTTCTAGACATTCAGCGTGATCCCTGTAAATACATGCAAATCCAAACTAAAGGGGAAACTTGAGTCGCAGAGTCCATGTTCCTGCTTATTTCCCAGGAGAGATTAACATTCCCAATGAATTCCCTACATTACCTCTCCAACATAACTCCAGGGGCTCCTAAAAGGTGAGAGATGTCCCTTTAGATAACACGCAGCTGCGTTCATGCATATGCACCGCACACACTCTAGGCCAACGTCTAAGGATCTGCTCCAGACTGGGATTCTCATCAGGGGCCAAGTTACCGGGCACAAATGTATAAAAAGGGTTTGAGGGGCGTGTTCAGCTCTGTCCAATGGAAAATTCTTAGCCACGTGAGGTACACGAGGACAGAGAGAAAGAAAGGGAGATTTAGCAGAAAGCAAGAGGCAGAAAGTCCGAGCTTATTTATTTTTAGTCAATTTGTGTTTCGTGGTGTTAATGATTCACGGTGAGGGGACAGAAATAGTGGGAACTGAATGTGTTGGCACCACCTTGGCCACACTCCAGTAACTCTGCAGTGGAGTAGCTTGATACGGGGAAGAGGTGGGAGAAAACAGGCAAAGACGAGAGGAAATCTAGTATTTACAGTCAACATGAGAGAAAATGCGACACCATGAGAAAACCAACTGCGTTTAGCTAGGGAGGCGGACGTTATTTGACAGCAAACAGAGGAGGTGCTGACTCTCGTCACTGGAAATTTTCGACAATTAAGTCCAGGCAAACATAACCTCCCATTGGAGGTGAACACAGACTCTTCTCTGTTGATGTCTAAGTCAACAGTGGCATATGGTTGAGACGTAAACTTTAAGAGGCGACAGCACATGGAGCATCTACATTCTACCAGATCTTTTATTGGAAATCAACAGGTGCCTCCATTGGGGAGCTCAAGCAGGACATCTCCTGGAACAGGAGGTCAAGCGTTGGACTACGAGGTGGAGGAAGTGTTTCAATAGCCATTCTGAATTAGGACAAATTAAAGCACAAAGGATGGCAAACTTCTTGACTTGGCTAGACTTCAACTTTTAAACTTCTGGATTTGCAGATTTGAAACTGAAGGATTTTTTTTTTGCAGTAATGTCCTCAAAAATGAGGGGTGTGGACTCGCACAACAATGCCTTCCCTTTCAGAATGAAGACAGTCACCTAATTTGGAATGCTGATATATCTGATAAGCACGCATATCTGAGCTGGAGGGTCAGTGTTGCACATCAGCAGGAGAGAGAGGGAGAGCTTCTTTTCGGAGCACTAAGTCTTACCTGCAGACAGGAGAGCGAGAGAGGGGGAGAAAGGAAAAGGAACATCCAGTTCTAGACCAAACAAGCTTGCAAAAACATGAGCAAAAAGGATTCAGGTTCAATGAGGACATTCCTTCGGTGCCAGTTTCAGGATTGCTACGACGACTGAAAACATCCCAGGGTGAAGTGAGGACTTTGGATGCGTGTGCGTGCAAGAGGGATAAAGGGACAAATGCGAAAAAATGCCTGAAAACAAGCAGTCAATCCAGCGGACTGGGAGCTATCTCTCTCACTCCGCTTACAGGAAGATAAAAAGGGTGCTGAGCTTCAGAAAACGTGAGTATTTTTATTATGCAGGGAGAGGGCACACCATCACAGATTTTGGTGCAGTGCAGTAGGAGCGCGCGTTAATCTTAAGCCACTTTTTAAACAGAACATTATTACTGTTTTATGTATTCAATCCTTGTTTTGCAGACTCAACATGATATTTCTGCTTTAGAGGTTAACTGCGTGTATAGCAAGTCTTCTCAAATGAGTTGACAAAATTAGGTAAGGAAATGTGGTGACAGCTCTGTACTTGTATTATACCATACAGGTGTGTTTGGTCAAAGGTTGGAGGAGACGGTGCTGTATGAGAGGAGGTACGGGGATCACATGGCTCCTCTGGTGGTGGAGCAGTGTGTTGACTTCATCCGAGAGCGTGGGCTCACTGAGGTGGGACTCTTCAGGCAGCCTGGCCAGGCCACACTGGTTAAGGAGTTGCAGGAAGCTTTTGATGCTGGGGAGAAACCGTCTTTTGACAGGTAAGAGACAGACGGTAATGAGAGCAGGGTACAGCAGAGATACCTGCATCATGTACATACCATTGCTTAAAAGAGAACTACATTGTATCTTCATCAGGTATAAATAAATTGAACCTAGGCCCCTGAAGTTATATATATGCTAAAGTGCATAGGTTGTGAAAGATCCTCTATAGAAACATATACTTAACGTTATGGACAATGTTATATTGTAATTCAGTAAACTACTCTTCCTTTAAATATGACGTGGCTTTACTCTGCATACGGACAATAAAACACAACTCATAAACTGAAAAGGAACAGACTCAAGTCTAAATTTTGCCTGACCCCTCTACATGCTATATATACACAGCAGGCTGAGAAAGGAAGGAAGAACCAATTTGGCTGTAGCTAATTTATTCTGAGAAGACTTGTGCAAATATAAATCGAAATGTTTTAAAATAAGCTTCTCCTGCTCACCAAGGCTGCATTTGTTTTATCAGAAATACAGTACAAATTGTAAAATGTTTTTGCACTACAAAAGTACTGTTCAAAAGTAGTTTATAATTTATTTAATTTATTCCAGTGATTTTAAAGATGAATTTTCAGCTTCATTACTCCAGTCTTTAGAGTCACGATACTTCAGAAATCACTCTAAGATTAATAATAACAATAGTTATTAATATCATTATCATTAATGTAACAGTAATAAAAGCAATAATGACTGGAGTATTCATTTCATTTATAACTACATACAATAAGAAAGCAGTTATTGAAAATGTTAATAAACATTTAACAATTTTGTTTTTACATTTAATAAATGCCGCCTTGATGAACAGAATAACTGTCTTAAAAAAAATAATAATAAAAAAAAATAAAAAACTAACCCCAAACTTTTGACTGATTTTGTCAATGGTGGATTTAGGCATGGGCAATAGCCCAGCGCGTCATCTTGCTTGGGGCGATGCAGGGAAATGCTGCAAAAAAAAAATAAATAAATAAAAAAAAAATAATGAACAGTGCCCCAGTTAAAACCAACTGTGCCCCAGTAAAAGCTTTGAGATGTGATTTACTTTGTGCAAGTGAATTAATTTAGGGTGGTAATCTCAGTACAAAGACGTTAGGGGTCATTCACATTTGGCATCTTTTGCATGCGCAAGTTTGTTATTTTCTAGCCAAATTTATAGTATTCGAAAATCAGTATTCGAGAAATACTCTGATGACCTACTACCACCAGAGAGATTCTGAAGTGTGCATCCGATGCATGCTGCGCTATCCCATGATGCCACGTGAGAGAATTTATGAAGATGAGTGAATCGACGCAACTCACGTGTGTAGGTCAGGTGATCATGACAAAATGGCGGATGTAGTACATCCATGTTCCATTTATACTGCTCACATTCACAATGTATAGAACAAACTTTTTTTTTAAGGCCGAGTAGTACATTTAAATTCAAATGTGGTACCTACTGAGTAGTAAGCTGTTTCTGACGCAGCCTTTATTTCTCAGGGGATGGGAAAAGAGGTGGTTTGCCCAGGGTGCCATTTAACAAATATAAAAATTTAACTAAATTTCTTCAGAAATGATTTAATTATTCAAAATATAAAGTGATTTTAGTTGTGGCTACACCATGCTAGTAGAATGGTAAAATCATGACTCTGAAAAAAAAAACTCTTAATTTTGTGTAAAATCAGTTTTGTGAAAGGTCAGAGTTGCCAACATGTAAAATAATAATAATAATAATAATAAATGTATAGGCACATCCACTCGATACCAATTAATACTTTTTCAAATACTTTGTACTGTGCTACAGAATACATGTAACTCATGAAACATATCAAAAACGTATTACTATTACTGATAGATCAGAAAATACTGACAATTCCTCCAAAACATGATTGTAGTGAGTGGGGCAGGGCCGAGAGCCATGAGAGTGCTATGAGGATGGTGGTGTGCATCACCTGTCTCGAGTCTCATGGAGGAGCTCTGGAAACTTAAAAGGAAAGACAGCAATGGAAGAACAAAGAGGACAAGGCCTGGACATTTTGTTTGCTAGCAGTTTGTTTATATTCATAATTAGAATTACTTTAAGTTCTTCAGTTCTTTGCCTCCTTTCCAGTGGCCAGGGAGCCATGAGCTTCATTAAAATGATTTTATTTAATAATGTTTATGAAGCATGCATATGGCTGCTCTGAGCACAACAAAAATCAGATGAAGTGAATTTTATCCACTTTTAACCTTAATATTTAGTGCGTCTACCTACCTGCAAATACAGCAGCACATCTCTATTCTAGTTAACATGTTTCCTGGAAACGTCAACCTTAATGTTATGGTATGGCTTCTGGAACTGAAGACAAAGGCTTTCCTGTGGATTTTGTGAACATGATTGTGTAACAATGACAATAAAATAGGCCTAGGTTTATATATATATATATATATATATATATATATATATATATATATATATATATATATGATACTCACAGTGCATAGTAATGGCTCTGGATATTTCATTATGGGTTTTATAGGTATTGTATTGGCCAATTCAACAAAAACTAATGAAACCTCTATATATCCATTTTCCATACACCACTGGAAAAATACTGTACACAAATAATAGAAATTCAAATGAGTGAATTAGTTCATGTAATGAATACACATTTGCTCTCTCAGCAGTACCGATGTACACACCGTGGCGTCTTTGCTGAAGCTGTACCTCAGAGAGTTGCCTGAACCTCTGGTGCCATTTTCCCGCTATGAAGAGTTTCTTGTATGTGGCAAAAGAATTCCCTCAGATAGGGAAAAGGTAAACTCTTCCAGTTACTTCGAAGAGCACATAATAATGCTTAATTTAAACACAATTGTAAATGTTATTACAATCTGCAGTTAAAGGATTGACAAGAATTCTGTTTTATAACGCCATGCTGTACAACAGGGTTTGCAAGAGTTAAGGAGTCTCCTTTATGAGCTGCCTGTAGCAAACTTCAACCTCCTGAAATACATCTGCCAGTAAGACTGAAGTCCATTTTTACCATCATAAGATCTAGGGATATGGTTTTCCATGTCTAGGTATTGGCGTTTGGAGCTTTTGCTTAATTGGCAATGACATGTCTATCCTAGTCTTGAAACTTTAGTCATGGTTCACATCAGATAATGCAGCAATGACACATCTCTGTTCCAGATTCTTAAATGATGTCCAGTCATACTCTAATGTCAACAAGATGAGTATCCAGAACCTGGCAACTGTATTCGGGCCAAATATCCTCCGGCCTAAAGCTGAGGACCCAGAAAGTATCATTGGAGGTGAGCAATATTTAGGTCTCCATAAAAAGGATCCAAGGGTAAATTCAGGTGATGTCCTGGCTTGACTAAGATTTAGATAGCTCTCTAAAGTTAGCGTATGTGCTCATAGGCTTGTTAAGATATATGATGCTGTTTGCCACACACTTATACATCCTTCTCTCCAACCCTAGGGGCAGCAGTTGTGCAACATATAATGTCAGAACTGATCCGGGAGCATGGCCTGCTCTTTTCCCGAGAGAACTGCAACCTTCCTGAGACATCTTTACAAGCTGTCCAAGACATACAAAGACACAGTGATCTTGTGGAATGGGTGCACGAACCACCTTCTCACCCGCGGGAGCCCCTAATAAACAAAGATTACACCACACTTCCAGACCAGACTGTAGCCTGTCCTCGTAAACACTCTTTACCACTAACCACAGAGAGGACAGGGTCTTTTCAAAAACCCTGTGACAAAACATTGTTACACCATCTCTCTGAAACAGAGCAACAGCTTCAAGAGGACTGTTCGCCAACCAGCTCTACACTAATTTGCGATAACCAAAGTCAACACAACTCAGCACAGGAATCTCTCCATACAAGACATGTACTATCACCCTCCACCCCACCACCTGCCTGCTCTACTGTGAACAATGTGCTGGAAGCTGGGGTCGAAATGTGTGTGCAGTCAAGGAGCTGGTCTGGCATGGAAGATGCCAGATGGGGACCGGAAAGATTGTTAGGAGAGAGTGGAGGCAGCAGTGAAGCTCAGGACAGCACTTTATCTGTCTATGACAACATTGTTACTGAGGTACAATATACAGAGGACAGAGATGCCAAAGGTACTGCCAGTGCGACTGATAGCAACAGCTCCTGGTCCTCCTGTGAGATTGTCCCTTTGGATGGGGGAAGTGGAAGTGGTGGAGCGACTAGCCCTTGCCATGCTTCCCCTGGACAGTTTCCCTCATTTAGAATGG
Organism: Danio rerio; assembly: GCF_052040795.2. Classification (NCBI taxonomy): domain Eukaryota; kingdom Metazoa; phylum Chordata; class Actinopteri; order Cypriniformes; family Danionidae; genus Danio; species Danio rerio. The sequence continues at coordinate 36,048,156 of NC_141041.1, forward strand.
ACTCTGGGGAAGAAGACCTTCGCCCCAACTCTCTTGCCTCATCATCTGCTCCCACAGATGCCCCTTTAAGCACTGGCAGCAGTGAAGTTTTTTTGCCAAATGCACCCCAGGAACCCTTAGGGTTTCCAGCTTCCCATGCCATGCAGTGCCTCATTGCAGGGCTTCGTCAACAGATGACCAGGCAAAAGGCAGAGTATGAGGCTAAAATAAACAGGTAAGATCACCTAATTTTGGTAAATTCTAGCAGAACACGTTTGTTTGTTGAGGGAAAACTGCAAAACTCTGGCACCTGATAAACCAATGTCATAAAGAGTTTCTGTAACTTTTATCAATCAAGACTGTTTGGGATGAATTGAATTACAGACAAGTGGGTTGGTCCATGGCTAAATATGAATGGTGTGTGACAGGGGCCTTGGGCTGAGGTGTTTCAACTGGCTGCACCCAAGCTGCACGCCTTCAATGTAAATAACAAACTTGCACGCAGAAGAGACACCATATGTGACCAGCTCCAACACTGCCATCAGTTGGGATCTCCAGCAGTTGATCTTTTCATGAAGACATGCTGGATTCACCTGATTTGTTGACAAATGGTTTTGTATCCATTCCTTGGCAGTTTGTGGGTCCTTCACTTGGACCTTTTCACAAATGAAAATTTCCAAAGAATTCTGTTTCTTACTTATTTTACTAGCTTGTGGGTTAAATTGTTGCACTCAAGTGACTGAGATGTAACAGATTATACAGTCATTTTTCAAAAAAAAAAAAAAAAAAAAAAAAGATCATTCAGATCATGAATAAACTGAACGAATGCTTTTATGCGAAGCTCAGTACCAATTCATCCATGGACCAGTACCGGTTTGCGGCCCGGTGTTGGGGACCACTACCTCCATTAATGCATTATTTCCCAACACTATTCCTGAAGGCACACCAACTTAATTTTGAATGGCTCCATTAAAGAACCCTTCTAGTTCAGGTTACAAATATGTACTGCTCTATGTTGTATGCTGTCCGTTTTCCACATGATAAAGATTTAGAAACACTGAACTAATGTAGGAGTGTACATAAACACAGTTTGTTTACTTTGTTGTCTTTTGTGCCTTTAGACTGGAGCAAAGAAACAAAGTGCTTCAGGGGGAAGTTGCAGGGTTGCGATCAACTCTGGAACAGCAGCGGCGCTGGGTGAGCATGGCTGAGATCAAGATGCGTAACGTAGAGCGAGCCCGTGCAGATGCCGACAGACGAAATGCCACTCTTCAACAAGAAATGGAGCAGTTCTTTGAAACGTTTGGTGAGCTTCATGCAGAGGCTCGAAAAACTGGTCGAATTGTTCAGAGTTTTTGAACCGTTCAGGGGCTGTGCTACAAAAAACAGCCTTCACAGCATCTCTAAGGTTGCTTTAGAGCAGTGTTTTCCAATTCTATTCCTGGAGCATCCCCAACAGTACACTTTTTGGATGTCTTATGTGATATTTCTGATAAATATACATTTTAGGAAGAAGTCTAAAGATTCTACGAGGGTGATGATGGGCTGAATGAGGAGAACATACAAAATGTCTAATGTTGGAAATGGTTTAAGGGCTGTAGAAATAAGGATGCATCCCTGAGAAAACCATTGCCCTACTTTAAGTACAGTTCAGTTGCCTGAACAACTGTGCGGACCAGCATGTCAACTTTAAAGACCATTTTGGCCATTCAAGTGATCAGAGACAATGGAATGAACCAAAAAGTAGAACAAAGTTTTATGATGTCTAGAAAGCATGAATGCCATTTTTCAGACAGGATTCTAATGGAAACTTGTCTTTTGGGATGCTCTATTACATACGCTCTGGTGGGTAGCTAGGGTCTCACTGTTTTACAGTTTTATTTGACTCCTGTGTAACCGACAGAAGACACGCATACCTTGTACATTGTTCATACACTGAATGTATTTGTACCATATGAAATAAAATGTAAAAACAAATCAACAAACAAACTTTAATATGAGCTTTTTATTTGGCCAGTCATAACAGATGTTTAATTTCTTTATCTTTTTTTGAGAGAGAAAAGAGGTATCACTCTACCATTGTAGATGGAGGACTCCATTTAAGGTTTTGCATATGTTTCAGACAGGTTCGTAATTTGGGTCACCTTCATCATAGCCCACTGACAGGGAGCCCATATGTAGCACAACAATACAAAACACATGAAAGCTAAACAGACATTACTAGCACAGAGCAGTTAGATATTTATTCCTTTTACAGGATTTGATTGTGAAGATTCTGATTGACGATGACCATGAGAACTGTTTTCTTAAGAAGAAGTAAATGAATATCTAAAAAGTGAACAATTCTTCAAGTCATAACTGATTCCACCTCTAGTGATAGATTGTCTTTTGACAAAAACACACTGTTGGTTAGACATACACTCTCTCCCCCAAAGGAAATGGACACCTAAAAGAAGAGAAGTTAAGCCCTTGAGAAAAAGCGTGAGCCAGCTTTGTTCGTTTTCTTAAAGGTCTCAGTGCCATAGAGGTCCATCACTAACGTTCATAACAGGAGTCACAACACAACAGTGAAACAAATGTGCATGAGGCTCCGAAATGAAAATGGAACACAATGCACTATTGCGTTGTTCTAATACATTATCACTGCGCTAACAGTAAAGTGAAGCACCAAATGAGATCTCACAATCTTAAGGAGACCAGAAAAATGAGATGTTTGGGAAAGCAGATGAACAATCCAGACTGTCGGAAAAAAAGAGTCAAAGCTTGATTGTTGAATATAATATTACTATCAATTGTTTCGTGGCCAAGCTGTAGTGATGGTTGTAATGAGAAGCTTAAGGCATGAAAGTCATGGTGATGCCAAGTTCATTCTCCAGTCTCTTTCTTTTTTCAGTCCATTAGAATAACTTGGAGCCAGATAAACTCAACAGACTCATATAGTCCTTCTGAGGCTCTCAATCAATCTTTTACAACCAGAGGACACAATTCTGCAACATCCTCAAGTTCTGAATGAAGGCGGCTTGTTTTCTCATGCATAATGAATTTAGGGTACAGAACACTAGTTTATACAGTCATCTATTTTTGAACTGAATGAATGGGGAAGAAAAGGAAGTAAAAAAAAAAAAAGGCTCTCAATCATGAAAACCATAGCTAAAAAGGAGAAAGTCAAAGGGTATGATTAGCCACAGTATGTCACTAGCTGTTTCCATCCAACTATTTGCATATGAACATAAAAAACTAATAGAAATGCCAAAATGTGCATTAAATTTTGCACATAACCGAGTAGCATAAAGTTTTTATTCAATTAAAAAAAAATGCAAATAAACTACAATGGAATCACTTTTACTGAACAAAATCCAGTATGCACATTAAAAAAGGTCATGTGATTTTGGTAAAAGAGATCATGTCATAAAAATGTGTGTGAATGGATAAACAAGCAGGCTGAACACTCTAAAACATCTGAAATGTTCTCTTTAACTAATTGGCAGTGGCAGATTTAGACATGGGCAATATTGCTGGGGGCGGCACAGGGAGATGGTGCAAAAAATAAATAGCGCCCCAGTAAAAACCAACCATGTCCCAGTAAAAGCTTCAAGATGTGATTTACTTTATGCAAGTGAATTAATTTAGGGTGTTAATCTCAGTACAAGGACGTTAGGGGTCATTCACATTTGGCGTCTTTTGCATGCGAAAGTTTGTTATTCTCTATCTGAATTCATAGAATTCCAAAAACAGTATGCGAGAAGTATTCGGATGACCTACTAATTCCGGCAAGATTATAAAGTGTATCAGATGCATGCTGCGCTATCCCATTATGCCCTATGAATGGGAGTGAAGCGACGCAACTCACGTGGGTAGGTGAGGTGATTATGACAAAATGGCGGATGTAGTACATCCATGTTCCATTCATACTGCTCACATTCATAATGTATAGAACAAACCTTTTTTAACGGCAGAATAGTTTGTTTTAATTCAAATGCGGTACCTACAGAGTAGTAGACGGTTTCGGACCCAGCCTTTATTTCTCAGGGGATGGGTAAAGGGGTCTATTTAGGGTGGTTCACCAAGGGTGCCATTTAAACTAGAACTGCCACTGCTCATTGGATGGAAACGCTGCTTTACTCGCACGTCTTTTATGCGATAATTCAGTTTTGCGCATAGATTTAATGCACATCTTTGGATGGAAAAAGCTACTGAATTGCAAAGTTAATAAAATGTTCCTGGTAATCTATAAGAATATGACAAATCTTTCAGCTTGTCAATATATGAGCATCTTAATGAAAAAAAGAAAGAAAAAGCCACTGACAAGACTTCTTAAGAGTAAAAAAAAAATCTATAAATTTGCTTTATATAACATTCTTATAGGCATTTCAAGTTTGAGGAGATTAAAAAAGGCAATGGATTGCAATAGCTCATGCAATGAAACACAGTCGTATGAAATACGTCATGAACTTGCCAGCAGTGATTAATTACTCTTGGAATGATGAGGAACGGGACTCCGATTTGGATTTTGCATCTACAGTGTACCATTTTGAATTTAGATGCACTTTTTTAAAAAGCTGAATGTTAATTTTTGACCCTCTGTGTGCAATTGTATTTTTAAATCATTTTTAAGTCGCATCGCAATCTGTTTTAGAGTAGATATTAAAAAGCTGTAAAATGGTTTCCACAGCACGAACAAAGAAAATCCGAACATTTACACGAAATCTATGTACGTATATACACACTTGACTACACCCTAACCAACTGAAATCCATCATTGGGTTTTCTTTTAAAATGGGTGTATGGTGACTATATACAGAGGCAGGCACTATTGTTCTGTTTCCTACGTGTGTTTAGGCGTATTTCAGTAATCTGTAGTTGCGCTGTCTGTCTAATAAGTGTTCTTGTTAATATCATGCAGCAATTCTTGTAACAGGAATTGGTTCTGGAGGGGATGGCTAGCTATAAAGTTCAACAATTTATATCTGTGCTTCTTTTAGGTGATGAAATGAATAGTAATAAAAGCTACATCACAGGGGGAGAGCGAGGGCATTAATGACAGGGATAGTCTCAGATATTACATATGCTGCTGCAATAAGAACTCCACCGGAGAAGATGGCATGTTAGTTGTTGTAAAATGAAATGTAAACGCATTAATGCACTCTTCTGTCTATTTGAACGGAGTTCCTTTATAAAATCTAAAAGAAAATAAGATGCTTTTTTGTTGGAGTGTAATCTGAGCATCAGCCTACAACTCAAAAGCTAATACTACACGAATGAGAAGAGAGGAAAAAGCAGACCCTTAAAAGCAATAGTGAAGTGTAAACTTGAAGCTGTATGAACGTGCACCCACGGTTCAGTCCAGACCTCTGCATGGCCCACACAGCGATGTGAAATGAGGGAGAAGAGCTGGAAGTCACTGGAGTCACTCTTCCAATGGGCCCGTGAGGGTGTCAATGCAAGAGCTGTCGGTATCTGAAGCCAGCGTCTGCTCCGTCGACATGGATGAGATGTCATTAATAGAGGACGACTGGGAGGGAGTGGCGCTGCTGTTAACCGTACCGTCTACAAAGCACAAAGAGCAATCCATTACTATGAGTGTCTCTGAGGGTAATGTGTTATTTATACTTATGAATGCAGGCAACATTTAACCCCGCACCTGTTCCAAGTGATTGAATTTATTATAAACATCAAGGCTAAACAAATGCATTTGACGTGAAACTAAATTTAGCTGCATTCATGTCATTGCAATTACTACACTTCAAAAAAAAAAAAGATCAATTAGTCATGACACTAAATGTTTTAGTTCATTGAAACTTATTAAACCAAGAATATCATGTTCTAACTTAATTGTATAAGTTACACAAGCAGTCAGTCAGTCTAACATAGGTTAAATAGATTCATTTGATTAAGCTTAAATATTTAAAGTAACCAGGATTCTTTTTACAGTGTAGGGATGCACTGAAATAAAAATTTTAGGGTGAAACCCAACATTTTGCATGCACTTGGCTGAAAACCCTAAACTGCTTTGTAATAATTATTTTTATTTCATTAACACTGGAACTACCACAGGGCGTCAAGGTGGTGCAGTGGGTAGTACAATCGCCTCACAGCCAGAATGTTGCTGGTTCGAGCCTCAGCTGAGTCAGTTGGCATATCTGTGTGGAGTTTGCATGTTCTCCCTGTGTTCACGTGGTTTTCCTCCAGGTCCTCTGGTTTCCCCCAAAAGTCCAAAGACATGCGCTATAGTTGAATTGGGTAAGCTAAATGAGTGTGTGTGGATGTTTCTCAGTGATGGGTTGCAGTTGGAAGGGCATCCACTGCGTGAAACATGTGCTGGATAAGTTGGTGGTTCATTCCACTGGGGCGACCCCTGATTAATAAAAGGACTAAGCCGAAGAGAAAATGAAGGAACGAAGGATTGGAACTACCAACATTCTATAGCTAATAGAATTACAATAGCGGTCACCGCTCTCATACAAGACATCATGTTGTCATTTAAAACTTCTACAGAGATTATAAAATTAAGCTTTGATTGTCTGTTATCATAGTTAATTAAGTCATTACCCTAAAAATACTACCTTTTTGGTAATACAGCCTATAAATATATACAGTTAGGCAACATTAGACCACTTATGAATGAATCAATTTTTTTTCACGTTCACAAGTAGGGGAGAAGGCTTTTCATGGCACTAAACATGCTGTTTTGAAAGACATATCTTTGAAGATATGTTTTTGCCAACAGAAAGTTGTTTTGGTTAGCATGAAGTTGCTAGGCAAAATTACAGGGAAAAGTAGCAGACATCAAAATGCATGCTATGGTTTATCTAGGTAGAAATAAAAAACTCTTTTGTGTTTTTTTTTTTCTTCATTTTAATAAAATGTCAATGTTAGAAGGATAATACACAATTTTAGTAAAAGTCATGGAATTATAGATACAGGTGTTTTATCTTAAAGTTATTAAACAGCAAAAAAATACAAATGGTCAAAATTACCACCTCTGTAGTTCTAGTGATAAATAATATTAATTGATTTTTACGTATTTACATTTAACTCAATAACCATCATTTTACAGCTTAAAAGCCAATGAAATAACCACATTTAAGATTACAAAAACTTTTATTATTAATATTGAATGCAGTGCCAAGGCAGCACTACTGCAAATAGCAGGAATGAGTTGCTCTTGTGATCTGATCGGTGCAGCAAAAAAACAACTTCGCTTTTTGAAAGCAAAGGTTCCATTCCTTCATTTTCTTTTTGGCTTAGTTCCTTTATTAATCTATGGTCGACACAGCGGAATGAGCCACCAACTTATCCAGCATATGCTTTACGCCAAGGGTGTCCAAACTCTGTCCTGGAGCGCCGGTGTCCTGCATATTTTAGCTCCAACTTGCTTCAACACACCTGCAAGGATGTTTTTAGACTGCCTAGTAAGAGCTTGGTTAGCTAGGCCAGTGTCTGATTGGGGTTGGAACTAAACTTTGCAGGACACCGGCCCTCCAGGACTGAGTTTGGACACACCTGCTTTACACAGTGGATGCCCTTCCAGCTGCAACCTAACACTGGGAAACATCCACACACACTCATTCACACACATACACTACAGACAATTTACCTTACCCTATTCACCTGTACCACGTCTTTGGACTTGTGGGGGAAACCGGAGCACCCAGAGGAAAACCACATCAACACAGGGAGAACATGCAAACATTACACAGTAATACCAACTGACCCAGCTGAGGCTCGAACCAGCGACTTTCTTGCTGTGAGGCTATCGTTCTACCCACTACGCCACCATGATGCGTAGTTTGATGCATGTTTCATAGCATTGCGATTTTTGCGTTTAGTAAAAGCTGTTTCAGATTGCGAGAGAGCTGGAGGGAGAGTGAAATCAGTGCCCTGAACAATGCTGGGCAGTGCAGATCAGTCAGACTTATTTTTTCTCTCATAATTTGTTCCATCATTAGTAATTACCTTAAATACGCATCATTCACTTTATGCATTATAACTCTGCTTTGGAATAAAAGTAGCAGCATAATACAGATTATTTAAATAATAAAACAATAACTATTAAAGAAAATATGTGACTCACCTAAACACTCCTCTTTCAGTACCCCATTCTTGTTCCGCTCCTCCCAGTCCATTACTTCTTTATAAATCAACTCTGCAAGGAGGGAAACCCCACCCCAAGAAATCATTAACAGAGTTCAGTGGATTTCTATCTGTTTTTTGTTTTTTTTACAAACCCTTTAGCAAACATTAGGATTATGAACTTTTAATGTCAAAATCTTTTAATGACACAAAATCCACCCGATTACTGTTTATTAAAATGAGAACACAAATGACCTTGGATACATTTAACCAATACACCACAATGATCATTTCTGCTGTAGACATTTATTTACATCTACAGGTAACTTTTAACAGAAGATGTTGACAGCAGAGGGCGACTGTACCTTTCCACTGCTCAATGCTGTGTTCCCGCTCCTCAAGCTGCTTGTCTGAGATCTGTGGAGGAGGCTGAACACATAAAACAATCAGTACAAATTCAAGGCCCAAGACCTCCCTGACATCGTAAAAACGTCCCCTGTAAAACAGTTTGTGCTAGTCTGGGCAGGACAAAGTGACATAGATAGACAGAGGTGCACTGACCGCATCAGCCTCAGCTGGGTCGTACCACACATGAATGTAGGGGTGATTAAGAGCCTCCTGCACAGAGATACGGCATTCAGGGTCGATTACCAGCATCTTGGAAAGCAGATCTCGTGCTTGACTTGCTACATTGAAAAGAATAGAAATCGGGTGTCAGTTAACGGCATTGTTATCCCAAAAATGATCATTTACTCAGCCTTCCCTCATTTAGTTCTAAACCTTTATGAGTTGACCAGATTTGATACAAGTGGAGAGTGATTAAATGACAGAAATTTCATTCTTGGGTGGACTATGCCTTTAGGAGTGTGCTAGTGTAAAGTAGAAAAAGAAACAGACATGAAAGAAAAGCGAGGATGGTTTTACTTTTGATCTTGTCATGCTCCGTCTCTGATGGGAAGGCCCAGTCGGGAAAAAGCTCATTAAAACTGACTCCAGGAAACTGGGGTTTGTTCATCACATAGTTCCTTACAGTCTCCATCAAACGGTTCATAAACTCCAGAGAGGGGGTTCCCAGAATCTCGATCACCTTATTCCACTGGTCAATATCTGAGATGAGCTTAGTTAAAGAGGATGATGAAATTAAGAACAGTTGCTTTTTTTAAAGGCATCATTATCCCAAAAATTTTAACCATTTTCTCACCCTACTGTTGTTCCAATGTCGTATACCCATTCATTTTTTTCTTCAGACGACAATATAAAATTTAAAAGATTTTTCATTCATTTTCCTTAGTTTCCTTTTTAGAGGTCGCCACAGCGGAATGAACTGCCAATGTTTGTTCTCATATACAACAGACAATTTAGTTTATTTGATTCACTTATAGTGCATGTCTTTGGACTATAGGGGAAACCCTTGCGAACACAGGGAGAACATGCAAACTCCACACAGAAATGCCAACTGGCCTAGCCAGGATTCTAACCAGCAAGCTTTTTGCTCTGTTAAAGATTTTATTTTATTTTTTTATTAATATCCAGCTTGTGCTCTTTTATATAAAAGGCAAGTAGAAAGTACAGTATCAAAGTAAAAGTAGTAACAGTAAGTAAAAGTTATAGCATCAAAGAATGTATTCATGTACATTACTATGTAATGGTTTCTTTTTATTTGTGAGTTGGTTGTGCACAAAATCAAAGTCAGGATTTTTACTAATTGCAGTATTAGATTAAATGAAACCTCCAGAACATCTAGAATATATGGTATGACATGCAGAGGACCGTTTTTGCAACAAATTATTTCTCATTCTACTATTGTCTTTCCACAAAAGAAAGAAGGGCATACAGCATTGGAACACAGTGCGTTTTACTTTTAAATTACCTATTCCCTTACTTAATAGAACAGACAATGGAGAATAAAAAGAAGATTAAGTATGGTTAATCAAAAGAATGGCCAGAGAGGAAAAGTTTGCAGAACTATTCAGAGGAGTAGTGTGTGGTTTAATTTATCAGATGAGGGTTTCACAGACCTCTGGAGGATCATGATGGAATTGCATGCAGTTATTACTAGAACAGAATAATGCATTGTACAATACAAGTTAAAAGTGTGGAAACATTAATGTTTGAAAAAAAGTCTCTTCTGCATGCAAAGGCCAGATTTATTCGATCAAAAACACAAGTTAAAAAAATTGCTAAAACAGCACTCAGATTGAGATATTAGTTGTATACTGTGTGTTTTAAAATGTACTTTATTTGTCTGATGCAAAGCTGAATTTTAAGCATCATTGCTCCAGGCTTCTGTGTCATATTATGCTTCAATATTCATCTAAATAAGTTCCTTTAAATAATTTTTCAGAAAGGTTATTTAAGGTATTAATGTAAAATTAAAGGAAATTAAAGATGAAAACATCATCTGCTTCACAGTTTGGGGACAATTTTATTTCACTTTAGTAAACAAGTTGAAAACAGTTACTCTAAATGTAAAAAAAATAAAATGAAATAAAAATTCAGTTTTTAAATTTTTTTTTTGTTTTTATTGTATTTTTGATCAAATAAATGCAGGTGAATATATATTTGAAGAGCATATTTGAAAAACTAAAATATGAAACTGACATTAAAAAATAGCATTGCAAAAAATGCAAGCTTAACTGCTTATTTTTCAGGTTTTAGAATTAAGTGGATACGATCAGTGCCCTGGAATATGACGCTCCCTTTAACCATTTCGCCCATGATGCAGCCTACAGACCAGATATCCACTGCAAAAAGACAATCAAATATTAATAACACAATTTCATTTCAATATCTTCATTGGCTCTGAAGGGCATTACCGCCAAAAAAAAAAACAGCATTACCGTTCTCCTTGTATTTCATGCCCAGGATGACCTCTGGCGCTCTGTAGTATCTGGTCACTACGTAAGGTGTCATCATAAAATTAGTGCAGGCGGTTCTGGCCAGTCCAAAGTCTAAGATCTTTAAAGTGCAGTCGGACTTCACCACTATATTACTGGGCTTCAGATCCTGAATAGCAAAGAGAATGCAATCCCATACTGTCATGCTGAAAGACAATCTCACACATTAACACAATGAAAGGTCTCAGTAGTTTAAAATTCACTTATTAAATCAAATTATTAGACTTTATTAGGAAATGTGGGGTTCTCTCCTTGAATATATGGAATTGTGTACTCTCTGGATGATAATTATTTTTACATTCTTTCCTACTGTGACAGCTCATGTGACCAGGCTTTTAATTTAAGGTTTAAACAATTGTTCTGGTTGGCATTATTTATTTATTTATTTTTATTTTTACAGTTCTAAGACATAAATAGATTTAGGGGTCAATGATTGTTACAATCATTTTGGATCACTTAACTCTCTACATGTTAAAATCAAGCAGCAACCTCCTGCTCTCCCTCGTGAAGCAAATACGGAAGTAACTGAAACTGCAATTCATCGAAATTCCGCTATTCCTGGCTCTATGTGGAGCAAATTTCTTTTTGAGCCCACTGTTACAATGGCAAACTTTACCAGGAAAAAAAAGTGTTTACAGCCTGGTACAAAAAACAGTTTTGGTTCATATAGCTGATATTACCCTTCATAAAAACGGAGTTTTTTTTTTTTATCTCATCGGTTTCATTTATTTTAAGTTATATTAAGTTTGCATAATTAAGGGTGTGGCCATTTGAGTGACAGCTAGGTCTCGCTGGTCGCCATCACTTCACCTCAGCTGATTCCGACTGATTAGCTGCTGAACTCTGCATATACATAATATTTTTGTTTTGTTTTATGTGGCTTTGCAAAATCAGTTGCCTTTTGGAATTATTTCTTACAATTATTAGATGATATGGCATGCTGTGTGCACTTAATTGTGCTCACAAACCATTCACATGGCCTCCATTTCCCAGGTGAGTAAAATTCTAAATGTATATACCATATCTATAAATGTATTTGTTTTATTTAAAATTATTTATCATTTATAATGTTCTTTAGACCTGTAATGCACTCCAGAATCTGACATATTGATTAACTGTAGGCTCCAAAAAAAGATGGATGGGCTACAGCAGCAGAAGACCACACCAGTTGCCACTTCTTTCAGCTAAGAACAGGAAACTGAAACTACAATTCCCACAGGCTCAACAAAATTGGACAATAGGGCATATGCCGAGCTAGTGCTGTTCCCATGCTGATACACTTCCGGTGACCTGTTATTAAGAACTTTCCATAATTTCCATTTTATACGGTTCCTTTTACAGCATCGATGTTGTAATGTCATTAAAATACATTCAGTTAAATAAACTTTAGCATTTATTTGGTTGCTCAAGCAAAACGAGACAAAAAGCTGTTTACTCGCACGCACCCGTCAGAATTGGCAGGCTAACACAGAAGCTCCATTGAATATACTGGGGTAAAATAAATGCTCATTTTATAAAGATATGGCGGGGGAAATGTAATTTAATGCAGTGCTTCTTGTACAATCTGAGACCCACTTTAAATTGGATATCACTCAGTCAGTGGATATCGCTCATTTTTAAAGAAAACAGACCTTAAACGCACCGGATTTTGCATTGGCATTCAATTCGCCGGAAGCGCTTAACCCCGGTTACTGGCAAATTAAAAGTCTTATTAGCATGCTTCGGCATATACCCCATAGAAGATTGAAAAACATTGCTTGGTCTGATGAGTCTCGATTTCTGCTGCAACATTCGAATGGTAGGATCAGAATTTGGCATCAACAACATGAGTTCACTGTACTCAAATGACCTCCACAGTCACAAGATCAAAATCCAATAGAGCACATTTGGGATGTGGTGGAATGTGAGATTCGCATAAAAAATTTGCAGCTGACAAATCTGCAGCAACTGTGTGATGCTATCATGTCAATATGGACCAATATCTTTGAGAATTATTTCCAGTACTTTGTTGAATCTATGCCATAAAGAGTTAAGGCATTTCTGAAGGTAAAAGGAGGTCCCAAACCGATGCTAGAAAGGTACTTTATTGTACCTGATAAAGTGGCCAGTGAGTGTATAATACTAACAGTAAAATTAGTCGCAACGTCTTCCTATTACCATAATAATAACTAAACAATAAGCCAAATATTCATTTTAAAGAAAGTTTCTGTGACTACATGATATAATGATAATTTTTTCCACACATAAAATGGCAAAACACTCATTTAGTGACTCTCATTGCAGCACTACAGAGAGATCCTCTTACCCTGTGAATGATGCCAGCAGAGTGTAGATGTCTGATGCCACACAGGATCTGGTAGAGCAGGTAAGACATCCTTTCATGGTCCAGATCCATGTGGATCACCTGACAAAGACTAGCATCCATCAACTCCATCACCAAATACCTGACCAAAAAAATACAAAAACATATACCCATCGGATTCTCCAAGGTTTCTGTGCTTACATTCAGCTCAGAACATCTCTTACATGCATAATACTGATGAGCAAAGAATAAAACAACCTCAGATCCCAAACCTAAAACTTAAAGACAGCAAGAGAAGTGCTGTTGTCAGGAGTTGTAATTAATCTTGATTTAATAACATATCATTTCAGATCCTAAAGCTATAATTACCACATGCAGCAACGGAACAGTGTAATTCATCAGTTGTTCGTGAGAGCGCATTGTGGTCTCAGCAAAACCATGAATGCTAATAACCACTCCTGGGACCAAAACACCTATTCACCCAGCGGTCACCTGATCTCAGATTACATGAAATGACAGGGTCAGCAAAAACGCACCAATTTACAAGTTCAAAACTTACAAATCCTGGAACTCCTCCAACGACTTCTGGGGTGTGAAGACGTTAAGCAAATGGATGATCTGGAAAGAAAAAAGTGAAGGATGAGAAACAAACCTACATAGAGATGTGGACAAAACTGTTGGTAGACTTCCACTGAAGAAAGAACAAACTGCAGCGGTCACCGAAATAACAATGATTAATAAAAATTTATTAAAATTAAAAGAATGAAAATCAGATATTGCTTTTGAATTGTGGTTTTAGCTGAAACAAAATTGAAGGGTACCAACAATTTTGTCCACTTCTGTATAAGAAACAGCTTGGCAACGAAGGCCAGTGTCTCACAACTCAATTTTAAGTTCCTGTAGCTATCAAATGAGGAAACGCTTTACAATAGGGTTGTGTTAGTTAATGTATTTATTAACATACATTTAGTATAGTATTCATCTTTGCTAACATTAGTTAATAAAAATAAAGTTGTTCATTGTTAGTTTATGTTGTAACAGTGCATTGTTGTTTTCAAGAATGAATTTGGATTTTAATAATGCATTAGTAACTAGAACTTAATAATAAATATCATACAAGTATTGTTCATTATTAGTTCATGTTAGTAAATAGATTAACTAATAACCTCATATGTATATTTAATTAAACTTAGTACTTGCTGATTAATCAATGTGAGTTAATGATAAATATGTTACATTTAGCACTTTAGGTTTTAGAAAAGTGCATTATAAATCAGGCATGTGATCAGCCAAGGACAAAAAAGAAGACGAAATCGTTTAAAAGCCTTAAAATATTAAGTCCAGTTGAATTTAGTAGCCTAATATACTTAAACATTTCACCCTGAAAAAATATCATAAACTCTTTTTAGCGATGTATCACTTTTACTTTCCCTTTCCTTCAGCGTTGTCCCTGCTTTTGAATAGTTTTAATTAATTATAAAATACATTTTTATCAATTTGTAATAGCTTATCATCTAAACATTCAGGTTTTAAATTTGAGGTGCCCGGCTCTAGAACAGGTGATTTGCTGAGGATAATAACAAATGTGCAAACTGATTTTATTTATAATGTACATAGAGTGCACATGATAATGACATGCAATGGAGAGAGCGGAAGAAGCGTGCACAGCTGCGCATGAATTCATTCATTCATTTTCTTGTCGGCTTAGTCCCTTTATTAATCCGGGGTCGCCAAAGCAGAATGAACCGCCAACTTATCCAGAATGCAGCGGATGCCCTTCCAGCCACAACCCATCCCTGGGAAAGCTGCGCATGCATTTAAAACTATTTCATGATCAGTGGCTTCCTCGTTTGCGCACATTATAGGACTACACAATGTCATTTTACACAATAGTCTAAGTAGGTCTACAATTACATCCCTGAAAGATGACCAGAATGAAGCAGTTACTACTTCTTCCTGTGCACAATGATGAACACTGTAAGGGTAAACCATTAGGTAGTCTGCTTTGATGACGAAGAACCACGCTGACAAAGTTGAAGGCAACTGTATGTAGTGTGAGTACGCCCTTTTTTTGGCGAAAAGAGCAAATGGTCTGTTTTGAGAATGTTTATGGTACCTTTCTAGACTTTAACTACTACTTTTTCTACCTTTTACTAGACCTTTCCTGTCTATGAAGGATGAGGGAGCTCTCAGATTTCACTTAACATACCTTAATTTGTGTTCAAAAGAAGAACGAAGGTCTCAAGGGTTTGAATTACATATGGGTAATTAATCAATGACTTTATACTTACTATTTATACATGTTTTAAGGCTGAACCCCACACTACACTCTTTATACAATTTTCTGAGACAGGCATTAACATTTTTACACTTTTCTTTCTTGTTTAAACACTCTCAAAGTTCAAGCCTTCATAGAAAATTTCAGAATGAAACCAAAAGCCAAAACCTGTTGTTGGCGCAAACATTCACACGGTCGTAAAAGGTTTATAAAGCTTATTAGCTTTTGTGTGAATGACAGTTGAAAGTAAAACACAGACGTGCACATTTGCATGTTATTTAAAATGAAAATATTCAGATGGCGCACTGTGGTGCTGCAGAACTATAAAAAGTGTCCCAATTCTAAAATGCATGCCACTGCGTGGTGTACCGTGGCACAGCGCATCCGGTTTGTGACCACCTTTATAATGGTCTTGCTGCAGACAGTTACAAGCCTTTTTGCATCCTTCTTGGAACTTACACTGCTAGCAATCAGCAATTTATGTTAATTTGGCAAGCTGAACGCATTCTGAACTGTAAGGAGACACAGAGGACATTGATTGAAAATGGTTTACAGCCAATCAGGTTGCAAAACACAATGCTCTGTTAAAAAAAAAAAAAAAAGCATGTCAAATTGCACAAAATAATTCCGCGAAACTGCAAAGCCTAGAAAGGTTATAGCGAGGGACCACTATGATTACATTTAATTAGCCAATTAAATGTTTAAAAGTCGTTTAAAGATAGCACCGATGACATACGATGCAACATAGATGATTGCTTCAGAAAAATTACATTTACACAAAACATACAAAACAAAAATCATACCACCAAAATAATGATGAGGCTCAAACTCTATTACTGATTATAAATATTTGACAAAACTCTATTGATTCAAGGATTACATTTAAATTTAGCTTATGCCAATAGTGTGTGTTTTTGTGGTACTCCAATTCTTATTTACTTTTTTTTTTTTTTTCTAAAATGAGCTGTTTGGAAGTAACAGGAGAGAAATGTCAGAGCTAGTTGTTTTATTGACTTCTTTACTGTTCGAGTGTGACAGAACATTCCTGGGGAAAAACAGCCTGTGACAGCCTGACTGAAATGGAGCTGTTTGAGTGTGCAAACAAAATGTACTTTGAGTGGAAGAGTGCACTGTTAAGGGGACGTACGTTCTTGTGGTTAACACACTTGAGCAGAACCAGCTCTCTGTAGGCCCTCTTTGCATGGGTCTGGTTCTGAAAGGGCCGGCTCAGTTTCTTCACAGCAACTGGGACGCCAAGCACTGTGTCCAGAGCGGAGCTAAACACAAAAAATGGGCACATTAATGTAATCACAGTCATCACTGCTGTTCCTATCACCCAAGTATGATTTATATTCATATTCAAATTCATGCATGGATAATGTCCCTTTGTTCCTCAATCCCCTTTAAATGCCATGTCATTAAGGTATTGGGACAACATTACAGCACACAGTGTTTAGTGTCCATCTCCTGTGCTTGGATAAACAATTTAAACATGCAGCTAGCGTTTCATTACTGCAGCTGTAAACCAGGCGTTGAAGCCTCTAATGAGACATTCAGGTCAATGACAAAAACACATCTGCTGCGCTCATGACAAATAGAGACAGCCGATGCCTAATGGGATGTGTGATGATGACATCATTTAGCATGGAGGCAGATAAAGCTCCGCTAATTCCAGTCGCCCACTCACCAGACGATACCCTGGGCACCGGATCCGATGGCGCGGAGCTGCTGGTAGCGTCTGAGGACCGTAAAGGTGGAGTCGCCCACCTGCACGCTGTAGAACTGCCCTTCCCCCTCAGTCATGGCTCCTCCCACTGGATGCCTCTAGACGAATCAAACCTGAAATTCATAGGAGTAAATGAAGAGCAATGAAGAAATGATGTGAGACGTGGCAGTGATGACTGCATACTGATCTCACTCCCCCGTGTTTACGGCACCGTGTGGGGGATGACATTGCCGATGACTCATCCAAGGAGAATCAGATACAGGGCAAAGCCATACTGAATGACACACACGATACCCTACCTATAGGATGCCATTAGAGACAGGAGTAAAGCCAGAGATGTGGTAGATAAAAATCACAGTTTATCGACCAGGACATGCTTAATGGATTTCAGCCAACATAAAACAAAAACAAAAAAACTTGTGTTTATCCTAAACAGACTTTGCTGAACTAATAAAACCTCTGTTTACAATTAAAGGAATTGTTCACTCAAACATTTTTTTATTCTGACATTATTTACTCACCCTTGACTTATTTTAAACCCGTTTTGCTTTTTTTTTTTCTGTTGAACCTGAAAAAAAGACATTTTGAAGAATATTGGAAACCTTTAACTATTGTCATCTATATTAGGAAAAACAAATACTAATGAGGTCAATGGTTCCAGCGACGTCTCTAACTTTATTTCATATGCAAGCTATTTTTCCAAAATTGAATGCGTCCGAGAGCTACTTGTGTTATGGTCACTGATTTTTTTTTATTAATTGTACACTCACCAGCCACTTTATTATGTACAACAGCTTTTTACGCAAATTTCTAATCAGTCAATTACATGGCAGCAACTCAATGCATTTAGGCACATATAGACATATCCATATCATAAACCGCAAATCATCTCAGACTGGTTTCCTGAACAAGACAATGAGTTTGCTGTTCTCAAATGGCCTCCAGTCACCAGAACTCAATCCAATAGAGCACCTTTGGGTTGTGGTGGAACGAGATTCGCATCATGGATGTGCAGCTGCCAAATCTGCAGCAACTGTGTGATGCTATCATGTCAATATAGGCCAGGAATATTTCCAGTACTATGCTGAATCTATGCCATGAAGGATTAAGGCAGTTCTGAAGACAAAAGGGGGTCCAACCTGCAACTAATAAAATAGCCGTTGAGTGTATATCATATAATGCATCATATATCTTAAATGAACAAAAAAATTTGTTTAATAACAGTTAACCAAAAAAAAAAAAAACTGTTACAAACAATAATATTTGTATTTTATATTTTATACAGTAATTCATTTTCTTTTTGAAGAAATAGAGTGCGATAAATTGTGTTGCAGAAATAGAAACCATTTCTAAAATAGAAACTAATAGAAAATAAAATAGAAAAAAATAGAAAAAGACACAATGCAATATAACAAAGAAAAGTGAGAAAGACAGTGAAAGTGTGAAGGATGAGTATTAGATTCATTTTGTTTGTTGTTTATTGTCACTAAAGTTTACTTTTCCCTGGTTCCTTTTTAAAACAACTTTGAACCGTGTGACATTGGTACCAAAGCCTATGAAGGTGGAGGATGGATGAATGGCCGGAGAGTTTTCGCTGATGAGGGGGATGTGAGGTCAGTCAACAGGATGGACTAAGGAACAGAACGTGCTGATTTTGCTCTGTTGTTGTAATTACATATCACTGCATAACTAATATATATCTAAACAAAAAAAGCCTGATGGTTTTCGGCCAATTTAACTAAATGAGAATTAGAATGGATGGACACCCATCTATGTTAGTTTTCTAAATTAATGAAATGTAAATCCATTTACACATGCTACTCAAAATCAAAGTACAAGTAAAGTGTTGGAATCCCAACACTAGAGTCTTCAGAATATCTTCTTCTTGTTCAACAAAATAAACAAACAAAAAGTTGAGTAAGTGAAGACAGAATTTTCTTTTTTGGGTGAACAATCATTAGCTGCGTCGAAATGGCACACTACACAATATGCACTTACACACTCAACAGCTACTCAACACTACACAATATGCACTTACACACTCAAAAGCATAGTATGTGTATGTAGTGTCATCGCAAATGTATCACTAATGTTTTTTTTTACTAAGAAGAAATTCAAACTGTTTTGAAAAAATGAAAAAAGGAACCATCTGCAAAAAAAGGAAAATATTCAATGTAAAAAATCATCTTTGCTACTGTTGCTGATAATGCTAAATATAGAAATCCATCCAATACATCTTGTACAACATATTTATTTTCAATTAATGACTCAACAATTCATACATAAAACATCTTGTTTAGTTATAGGTAGATCCTTTTTGAAAACTTATTCAGGGACATCATTTTGATCATCTTTCACCAGCGTCAAACATTCACCAGTCAGTGTCAAGTTTCATTAAATGGTGCTTTTAATCTTTACTATAAACATCAGTGTTTATATCTGAACTATAAACTGTTCTCCCAGTACTTCAGTGTTATTTAATTGTTTGTAAGAACTGAAAAGGTGTGAAAACAATCTCTCAGTAATTGTTGTAAATGCTGGATTAGCCTACAAGTTAAAAAAAAGTTATCAATTCGCGGGTCACATGCGTTCCGAACTGTGGGCTGTGATTCGTACGGATCACGGATTAACCATGATCCGTTACAAGCCCACTCAAATCAGTAGTGGTTTCGATACTGCCATTTGGCCAGTCAGATCATCAGAGTGATCCAAATGCACTGTTGTGTGTAGTATTCTAAGATATTTCATATCTTCTGATGAATATTTTAGTCCAGGGGTGTCAAGCTCAGTTCCTGGAGGGCCGCAGCCCTGCACAGTTTAGTTCCAACCCTGTTCCAACACACTTACCTGTACGTTTCAAACAAGCTTGAAGGGCTCAATTAGTTTGATCAGGTGTGTTTATTTAGGGTTGAAACTAAACTGTGCAGAGCTGCAGCCCTCCAAATACTGAGTTTGACACCTGTGTTTTAGTCTCTACAGTAGTCTAGTACAAGTTCACATTAATTATTTTCTTTGCAACAGCATGTGCACAAAGAATGTGTGCTGTTACACAAACTGCTAATGCTTGCTTTAACCCTAGTTTACTGTTCAAATTTACTACCCTTTTGTTATGTTTGTGGCTGTTTGTGCCTCATAGACTTCCATTTATAATGACATTTTTTCACTGTCAACAGTAAATACAAAAAACATATTAGCTATTCCCAAAAGAATAAACAAGGGACAATCAAGAATGCATGATTAAATGCCGTCATGGCTTTTAATGGAACTCAATGGGGCAAAAGCAGCACCAAACATAACAAAAGGGTAGTACATTTGCCCAGAGTCAGTGTGTTGTTGAATTTTTTTTTACAATTTTCAATGCATTTTTTCAAAATATGTGTCAAAATAAGAGGTCAACAATAATCATTCCTTGATCTGAATTGCAGAGTAAGTTCTGGTCAAATTAAGACTCAAAATCACCCCAGAGTGGACGAAAAGATCCCCAACATCGCACAAAAGAGGTGTAAAGATTAATCTGTGATCTGTACGAATCAAAACCCACAGTTCGAAATGCAAGTGACACAAAGATTAATAATTTTGTTGAACTTGTAAGTTAATTCAACATTTATAACAATTGCAAAGAGATCGCCTCCGGCGTCATTTAAAGCACGTGTATGAAAGCATTTTAGCTTCCCTGTAAAATATAATGATGACGAAAAAAGTTGTGGTGGGACCTAAATGCTTTCTTATTTTATTCATTAAAGGTGTTTTCTTTCACTGTTTAGCCAGCAATAACGCATACAGTGACATTCAAAGATCGTGATTTTAATTCAAACCCGCACAACATGAATGATAAATGATAATATTTGTATGGTTATGGTTATTTAGCATTATCAGCAACAGTAGCAAAGATCACATTTCCTATTTAATATTTTCGTTTTTTTCAGCTGATTCTTTTTTTTATTATAAAAATTACAGGTTCTAAGTTATATTTGTTAAAGCCAATGATTTTTGCAAAAATATTTTTGTATAAATAACAAATGACATCGTCTCCTCCCTTTTTCGCTGATTCAATGTTCCAATCCATGACTCAAAAACTGTAGTGTAATCCGAACCATGAAATTTGTGATGTGTTACACCACAAGCACACAAGGATTAATGCAATTCAAACCTGCAAATTTTATGCAATAGCAAGAATGACATTTGTGCTTTTAAGGTCATGGCACACCAAGATGCCAAAACCTGACTGTGGTATTAGGCTGTGTTGCTCCACTCGCTGCAAGTAACAGCCAACCAACATGATCTGCACCTGTGGAATAACCATCCACACCAGCAGGTGCCAGTAAGCCAAAACGGATAAACAGATGTTCAAGAACTGCAGATTGTTAAACTGCAAATAAACAGCGCTTCTTTACAGTTTTCCCCTTGTTGTCATGTGCATGCTGTTATGACCTCCGTTTTTTACTTTGCTCAAGCTCACCAAGTTGAGCAGACACTCCAAGTGAGCTGAAGTAATAATTGGCAATTCAACATGGGGGACTGAATTCAGTTTTCAGAAAGTCACAGATGCAGAAACCAAAGAAAAAAAAAAAAAAAACAGGCAACCAGACGCTCAACAGCTGTGGTGATATTTATCCAAGCGATTAAATACACAAATGCTAAAAATCGGTTGAATAACTGATAAATTATAACTGATAAAATGTATGCCATCATTTTAATTAAATGAATGCACCAATGTATGTATTCTATACAACATGCATTTCACTAGTTCAGACAAAAGGACAAATGCATTTTTACCTCTGATGAGTCTAGTAAAGACAGCCTCAAGCCGATGAGGCAGATTGCGTCATTGGACATGCCCTGGTCCCTGCTTCACTTTACTTCCAAGTAATCCCTCAAACACTGACGCAAAAAAACTATATTTCAAAGATTTTTTTCTTCCTTGTGTATTATTATTTAACAAACTCACTGTGGGCTCTAAATTTCCTGTTTTCCTTTCATGTCTTCACTCTTCCCCTTCTGAGAGCAAAAGATGCTACACCGCAGCAAGCACTGCATCTTCAAATATCAGAAAATATCCTACATGTAAACAGGTTCTCTAGTGGGATTCAGTCTTTCCAACAGATCCTCCTCCTTGCTGCTGTCATTTTTTTATGCAACAGAAAAAATCCCAAAGTTATTTGCAACTTCTATTATAAAATGTTCAAGATCAAAAAGGAAAAGCAAAATCCCTCTGTGAATCACAAATAAACCCAAGCTGCATTTAGACAACTTTCACGTCAATAAAAGACAAAGCTAACGTCTCACACATTAAAGAAAAGCTTCAACGGTGAGCTGGAGCTTTAGAATCATTAAGCTGCCTCCTTAAAGCCATCAGATCCAATTTCACCATGACTAAACATTATCTGTTTAAAGCAGGCCCAATAATCCAATCCCGTAATGAAGCAGGAACATGGCATAACAGTATGTGGGATTAAAATAAGTAACCTAAAACAGACTACATGAACTGACAAAAGAATAAGAAACTTCATATAATTAAAAAGTTTGTTACTGTGTATAACTAATAATGTAACACTTACATGTAATCTAGCACCTCTGTTGGTCTTGAGGTGAAAGCAAATTTAGAGCGACAAGATCAGCAGAGCTTGTCAAATTTCTGACAAAAATCAGCTTGAATGCAGTTAAGACTTCCAGTGTGATCCACTAGAAAAGCTCCTAGGTTTAAAGTAAAAAATAATGAGAAAGGCAAATCAGCTGGCTAAATTAAATATATATATATATATATATATATATATATATATATATATATATATATATATATATATATATATATATATATATATATATATATATATATATATATATATATATTTATTTATTGGCTATGTAAACAGCAATTAGACAACTTTGCTTGAGCATGTACCGCTCACTGCTTCTCTTGCTTGGTTTGGGCAGCACAAACCAAAATGACCTGACTGACAGGCAGATAGCATTACTGTCATATCAGTTATTTGAAAAACTTGTGCAATGAGACATCAACAATGTTGGAAGAAAATCATAAGTTAGAAAATGCTTTTCTTTGATTTTTTTCTTATTTCTTGTAGGGCTAAACAATGTATCGTTTGAGTATCGATATTGCAATGCGTGTATCCACAATAGTCACATTGCAATCTTAGATTGTTTAAGATATTTTAAAATACTTATATAAAATATACATAGGAGTCAATGGCGTAGTGGTTGTGCATTGACACATGTTGACCAGAGTTCGATTGTTAGGGGCTAATGCCCATGGTAATATCTCCAAAAGGCAAAAAGTTCGTAGGTGACAGGTCAGACTAAGTGTGGTTCAAAAACCCCTTATAAGCACCATAACAGCATGGACTAGAGCTCGTATGTGAGTGCCTGTTTTATCCCACAGAACCCTGCGCTCTGTTAAGGCTTGTCTTGTCCCTGTATGAAAATGTAGGGGTTTGGTTTGCATTGACGGCAATAAGTCAGACTTGTTTCCAGTGCATTGCTGGACTGGGCTGGCCTTTGTCACCAATTCTGTTCAGAATTTTTATGAACAGAATTTCTATGCACAGCGTTGGGCTAGAGGGGGTCCGGTTCGGGGATCCCAGTATTTCCTCTCTTATTCCCAGATCATGTTGTTCTGTTGGCTTTATCTGCACTGGGGTGGTTTGCTGCCGAGTGTGACGCGTCTGGGATGAGAATCAGCACCTCCAAATACGAGGCCATGGTGCTCCACCGAAAACAGGTGGTTTACTATCTCCAGTTTAAACAAAAGTCCTTACCCCAGGTGGAGGAGTTTAAGTATCTTGGGGTTTTGTTCACGAGTGACGGAAGGATGGAACATGAGATTGTCAGGCGGACTGGTGCAGCGGCAGCAGTAATGCGGTCGATGTATCTGTCCGTTGTGGGAAAGAAGGAGCTGAGCCGAAAGGCAAAGCTCTCAATTTACCGGTCAATCTACATTCCTACTTTTACCTATGGTCTTGAGCTTTGGGTCATGACTAAAAGGACAAGATCTCAGATACAAGTGACCGAAATTAGTTTTCTTTGCAGGGTGGCAGGGTGCACTCTTATAGATAGGCCGAGGAGCTCTGTCAACCGGGAGGAGCTTGGAGTAGAGCCGCTGCACATCGAGAGTCAGCTGAGGTGGCTTGGGCATCTCAGCTGACTGGAGGGACTATGTCTCTCAGCTGGCCTGTGAACACCTTGGGATTCCCCGGAAGATCTGGAGGAAGTGTCTGGGGAGAGGGAAGTCTGGGGTTCTCACCTAAGTCTGCTGCCCCCGCGACCCGGCCCCGGAAAAGCAAATGAAAATGAATAAATGAATGAATGAATACTGTTACACTCCCAAAAACAACATTTTATTTTTGCTCCGTCATATTTATATATGTTGCAATTTTTTATATATATTATGCTGATGCAAAGCATAGAAAAAAACTTGATCCTCCCAGTCAATCTAAAATAAAGAAGTCCTTTTAAACATCTTCAAATGATCTGGCGAAATTATATTCATATTGCAGCAAAATAAAATATCGCAATGTCCGATGTACCCCAATATAGTGCAGCCCTAATTTATTTTACATTTTTCTAACTCTTAAATTAAGAAACATTTCCTAGACAAGTGAAAAGTTCTACTCTGTTTTTAGAAATAATAAGTCAGAACAGAGTTTTTCCCTTAAAACATTTTCTGCTAATGTGGTAAGTATAAGTATATTTTTTCTAAATATTTAATATTAAAAAAATAGATTTTTTTTTCCGGAATATTTTCGAATATTAAAAATAAATTAAAAATTTTTATAATGGAAAACAAGATTATTTTAACCCATTGAAAGAATATTTTTCTTGTTTTAAGGAAAACATAAAGATAATATTTATTATTTGACTAGAAAAATGCTTCTAGAATTAAAGAATTATTTATCTATTTGGACTAAAAATAAAACAAAGACTTCTAAGAAAAGCATTGGTTTTTCAGTGATATACTTTGCAACACAAACTGGATGTTCCAGATATTTCAGACGAAACCACAATTCAAGTTCCTGCATGCGTTTCTTATTTGGACAAATGCAGCTCACAAATCACAAAGACATTTACAGACATCAACTTTCTAACTGCAAGCATTAAATGTCTCAAGCCCCTCTTATCATAACATACAACTGTGCTCTAGCGAATACACCAGACTGATCCAATGATGCTGTACGACATGAAAAAGCTTGAGCAACACGATGCACACACCGTACGGCTCTCAGCGGTACATGAGTCAGCTTGTGCCCAGCCTGAATTACAGTCATGCTGCTAGGCCATGCTGTGCTAAATCACAGTCAAAATGGCCTGGCTTGTTTTTAGCATGGTGTAGCCGACAGGACCACTAGCCTAAATTTTTATCTCTGCCTAAGAGCTGTTTCAGGGCCATGTTCCCCCATTTGAGAGAAAAGACCATTTATCAATGCATCCCTGACCATTACGACCAAACCATATCCTGACAAACACGGAAAATAGGAGGATGTTCATGGAGAGATAGGATCAAAGCATTAGAATTAATTACCTTAGATCCATAAGTGGTACAAAGTCTCTGCATGTAACTATGAACCTGTTTTCAGTGAAATGGGTCACACAAGATGCATTCATTTAGTTTATACTTGATTTTAATATGTGTACATGTGTTTGTGGTCAGGATTTGACGAGTGGCATCCATCTTACATTTACTCCATCACTTTCACATGATCGTTTACATGTACTGTGAATGTACAAACTGTTGACTGTAGCAGTGTCCACTTGTGATCTTACTGACATAAGTGATTGATAAAAAAAAAAAAATTCTTCATATATTAATGGGTGGGTTTTGCCCTAAAAATGGTCTTTAAAATCTGCAGATTTCTGCATGTGCAGATTCCGTGTGGGCCTAGTTATAAGTAACGTGCTGTAAGTGCAATGTGTCATGTCAGTAATCACTTTACTCTAGTAAGTACAACATTTTAATTCACGGCCGTTATGAGGGTAGTATGAATGGAATTTGGCCACACTACATCTGTCATGTTGTCCTAATCATATGACCTATTTGCATTGCTTTTCTTCCATTAATAAATTGTAACATGTGGCCTTATAAGATAGTAAAGTCTCCACTGGATTTGCACTTCAGAATCTTGCTGGATGTAGAAAGTCATCCGGGTACTTGACTACTGTTTTTCTAACACTAAAGGGACACTACACTGCTTATGTACTGTTTTCTCATACTATACACTAGGGAAGCGTTCGATTTCAGATGCAACATCAGTCTTTACAATCAAATTAATCTTCTAGATCCTGAAAGACAACCAGATATATATATATATATATATATATATATATATATATATATATATATATATATATATATATATATATATATATATATTTATATATATATATAAACTGCTTGTTTAGTCAAAGATGAAGGTTAAAAATCCATTACAATTTTGAAGAGTGAAGGCATGGTCACTAAACATATCACTCCGTTGACTGCCATGCATACGTTTTAAAAAGGTAGAAAGTTATCTTGCTCAGTGAACTCTGACCGGTGAATCTGTACTAAGTGAAGCCACATGTCCAGCAGAAGAATGAAAAAATACTTCAGTGGACTTTCATGAACTTTCTGTAATTCAGTGTTACAGAAATGTGGTGTAGACCGCATAACTTTACACACTGAATGTATTTTATTTAGTGCTGGGCAAAGATTAATCATGATTAATCACATTCAAAATAAAAGTATGTTTTGGCATAAAATGTGTTCCCATCAGATCATTTACTATAGCCTTCAGAATTTACTCATTTAGGTGTCTGAATACATTGTAGGTGTTTTTGAAGCCTGTGGCTTTAAATGCAAATGAGCTGGTTCTCCCTGCCCACCCTTCCCACATGCGTGTCTGCTTCTCACCATGCGTTATGTCAGATAAAGATCTCATTAGTCAAATAAACAGCTCATAAGTCAAAAATACTAAGTAAGTTTATTTCATGTATTTGTGGTGGAGTTTATTCAAGCCTTTCTGAAATGATGAGTCTCATGCCTTATTCACACTAGCAGCGACTCTGTAGCTGCCTGTTGCTCTGGGTGGCGATTAAAACAATTGCGGGTGTTCCCACCTTGAGATTGCTTATAACGTTTATGGTAATATTCACAGAGAGCAAATGAGTTTGCGTGCCACTGAAAGTAAACGTTGTTCAGACGAAATACACGAAATATAAACGGAATCAGTACATAAAACGCTTAACTACAAAGATGATCAAGAAAAAATGTGTTCTCTGTCATTGCGGCTATTTATCTTCAGGCAAACGCAGGTCTGTGTATGTCTACAGCATGGAGAATACAACATGCTTCTGCCGAAGCTGAGAGAGGATCACATGAGCTTCTCTGGTGCTTCTATTGGCTGTCACTCAAGCAAGTCGCTCTTCATTTGCATAAAGTTGAGCTTGACACACCCACTTTGTCACTAACGGTCGCTGTCGCTCATGTAGATGGAGGTCGCTTGCTCTTTATTGAAATGAATGTTCGCTTGTCGCAGACATCCCAAGTAAGGAAAAGTGATTTCCAGTGAAGACAGGGATGATTTAAGGGAGATTGAGGGGTGGAGCGCGACATATCTGAAGAGCGGGGCAGGGGTGCACAACGTATCTGAAGAGCAGGGAGGGATACCGATGGAAAGAAGTGTGCAAAGAACTTGAGGACCGGGCAAAAGAAAAACGATTTCCGGGAGATTATCATTCGTTTGCAGGCATCCAGGAGTCTTTATGCATTTGGGGGTGACTCCCGAAACTTCCTGGAAACTTAGGATGTCTGTTGTCACTTGTCGCTGCAAGTCACTCATAGAAGCAGTACACACACATACATATATATGTGTGTGTTTACTAACACCACGCGGCCGCAGTGATTATAGCGGTTAAGAACAAAATATCAATTTTACTGTCTTTATTACAAACATGCTCTGTATTAAAAACTTTTAAACTTAATACAAAAATTAAAGAGTTGGAACAAATATTTTATCCCAGTTTATTTGCAAACAAATGTTCTGTGGACATGTCTATACATGTATTATAGAAACGTATGCTGTCAATCAATTCGGTGCACATGGAAACCGTACTCCTATGTCACGTTGAGCCTCAAAATCACTGGGATCTGGGTCCTATTTTAACATCAGGAAATTTTAAAAATGAGACTTGTTGGGTTTCTATTACTCCAACATGACAGTGGACACACAAACAGATAGTTCTGTCCAAACAGCTTACAGAAGCTGATTTTCATCATAGGTGCCCTTTAAATGGTGGCAAAACTAATTTTTAATTAGATTAATTATTTTTCCCTGAGCTATTTTTTTTATGACTTTTATTTTTTTTTATTTAAAGATGAAGTAGAGCATAATCGCTGCAGAATCCAATGAAACTTTGAGTGCCCAAAGTGCAATGCGATTTCCTCAGAACTTTCTAGTATCATCCTGAAAAATGAATAGAAATGTACAAGAAATAGCTGCTTAATGGCATCCTGCTATTAACTTTCTCACAAAACAAACACATACAAAAATACCTGCTGAGTGCTGCTGACACACATACAGTTCAAGTCAGTATTATTAGCCCACTTTAATTTTTTTTTCTTTGGTAAATATTTCCCAAATGATGTTTAACAGAGCAAGGAAATTATCACAGTATGTCTGATTTTTTTTTCTTCTGGAAAAAGTCTTATTTGTTTTACTTTAAGCTGTATAGAAGTGACTTGAAAAAAATCTGGTCAAATATTATTTACTGTCATCATGGCAAAGATAAAATAAACCAGTCATTAGAAATGAGTAATTAAAACTATTATGTTTAGAATTGTGTTGAAAAAATATTCTCCGCTAAACAAAAATTGCGGAAAAAATAAACAGGAGGGCTAATAATTTATCCAATGATGAACCAATAACGTAATATTGGACTGTAAATGTAAATAACAGGAAATCATACAAATCTTTCTCAATGAAAAGCTAACTTATTACAGGTGATTGTTTTAGATGTACTTCAACTTTTAATGTTAGGTGAATAAGCAACTAAATGGCCTACAGATATTAATCGTAGTTGAATTACAGTGCATCTCTTGACCTGCAGAATGTCAACACATCCTTCAGTTCATGCATCACAGCAGTGTCATTGACCTCATTCAGATACAAGTTGCCCCCCTTACAGGATATACACTGATATATTAAGCCAATCCACGAACACTAAATATAAATCCACAGCATGTCAAGAGTAGTTTTACCACGTTTTTAAGGCATGTCATTCTGCTGCCAGGCTGCAGTCGCTCCATCACAGCAAAGCTAAGTCGCAGCTAGCTACGTCCCTGCATAACATACACCAGTTAAACAATAAATCGCATTAAACTAATAGACTTTACATCCCAAACACTCATGGTGAGCTCTTCTGCGTGGCTGTGAGTGACTCTTGTGTCGGCCTGATCCATCTTGAGGCCAGAACTGCTGCAGATGTGTATGTGTGTGTGTGTATGTATGTGTGTCAAACTCCCGGCAAACTGGCACTCCACGACAACACGAGCACACAAACACGCGCTTTCTGCTCGCTCCTCCGTAAAAACACGACAGCATGTCTTTGTAGTGGATAAAAGAAACACACGACTGTTTGAGGTGTATACATTTTCGCTAGCTCGCTGCGTGCTTACCTTCTCTTCTTCTCCTCGCGTTCTCCAGTTCACTCCCATACATACACACACACGCCAGCAAACAGAGCCTCTGAACCGCGGAAGTGTCGGCGTTTATCGCTTCCACGTTCAACACGACGGACAGGTCAAGTTCAGCTCTCTTTTAGGAGGCTTGACAGTAAAATCCAGAGTGTGGCATGACTGACCGTTGGGCGGAGGTTGGTGGGACAGTATTTTTTCGACGTCTCTCTCTCTTTCTCTCGCTCGCTCTCGCGCACTGGGTAGGATGACGTAATGGCGCACTCGTCAGGTCGAGTTGTAACTTTTGATGCAGATTGAAAAGTTGCAGGAAGGATTGAAGTTCACTGTCAAATTGAGGTTGTGGCTAATAGACGAGAGACTTGTTGTCTATAAACATCGTTTTTAACTAGGCCAGGCTTCACAAATATAAGGCCTCCGTGCTGTCATAGTTTTTCTGTTAAACACAATAGTTTGTTTAAATGTAAATCCCATAGACGGTAAATCCAAACAAATTTCTTCATTATATTCGCTAATAATTGTTTGACACTGAAAACACGCCCTACCCAATATATATATATATATATATATATATATATATATATATATATTTTTTTTTTTTTTTTTTTTATAACAAAAATAATTCAAGCTTAGGTGTCTGTTCATTGGTAAAAGAGGAAGGATAGCTTAATAGGGTGAGTGTGTGGGGATACTTTCTGTTGTTCATTTTGTTGTACCTTGCCTGGTGCACTCCATGAATACCAATTAGCACAATGCAACTAAAATCATGTCAGCAAACTAATCTTAAGATATCAAACCAACCTGCCTCAAAAACACAAAACCTTTTTTTTATTATTATTATTTTGATATAAAAATAAGGAAACTAGATTCTATCTGATGTCTCAAAACAAATTATTGTCTTCTTCTTACTAAGTTTTTATTTCGTTTTATTATTCGGTCGGCCCTTTAGAACAAGTCCTCCATTTAGACTTGTCCACATGATAACGACTTTTTTTTGTCACCCTCTTACACTCATACACTACGGATTTAGCCTACCTTCCTCTGTCAAGCATCTCTTGGGAAATATTTCAAAAGAAAAACATGCACCATATATATATATATATACACACACACACACAAATATCAGATGGTAAATCAACCTTTCTTTCATGCACCACAGTGCAATTTTGCATCAAAGATGTCATGGGATTCATTCATTCATTCATTCGTTTTCTTGTTGGCTTAGTCCCTTTATTAATCCAGGGAATGAACCACTAACTTATCCAGAAGGTTTTTACGCAGCGGATGCCCTTCCAGCCGCAACCCATCTCTGGGAAACATCCTCACACACACTCATACACTACAGACAATTTAGCCTACCCAATTCACCTGTACTTTGGACTGTTGGGGGAAACCGGAGCAAACCCACGCGAAGGCAGGGAGAACATGCAAACTCCACACAGAAACTTCAACTGAGCCGAGGTTCAAACCAGTGACCTTCTTGCTGTGAGGCGACAGCACTACCTACTGCGCCACTGCCTCGCCAAGTCATGGGATTATCTGAGTAAATTAATTTGTGATAGCACTCTCTGAGGTTGATATTGAGTCAGGTGAACCCACTGATCTGAATATTTGATCATGGAAGCGTTAAAGCTTCATGAATGAGGCAATAGGTGGAGGGTCCATTCATTCATCTCACACCCTAATTATCTCATCAGAGGAGCAGTTCTGACTCAATCCCACTGGAGAAACAACAACATATTATAGAATGTGATCAGGACAGAGGAGAAACACAGGGCTTCCCTGGGCCTCTGGTTTCTCCAGTCTTCACCAGAGCCATGCATATAGGGCCAGACAGAATCTGCGGACATTTTTTGCTTTTTCTGCTGATTTTAGTAAAAGTCTGCGGATTTCTGCGGAATTATTTTTAGAGTATCATAACTAAAACCTTAATATGTGATATAAAAAATTATATCTTTTAAACTTTTATTTAATGTTTAAAATGCAAATCCAATTAGATTCACTTTACTTGGTAAAAAAAGCAAATCTCTCATATAATATATCCACTCAAAAACAGAAAATATAACTGTATAAACTGCATTGTACATAAATCAGATGAACATTTTTATATTAGTCAATAATATTACTGTAATTAATTTTAAAACTGAATAAATATAAATTTACACACATTTACTCAGGTAAATAAACAGAATTAATGATGGTCTAAAAATCTGCAGAGAATCTGCGGAGTTCTGCACACACAGATTCCGTGTGGGCCTATTCGGCCTATATAGGTGAATTGAAAAAACGAAATTGGCTGTAGAGTATGAATGTATGTATAAATGAAAAAGTGTATGGGTGTTTCACAGCACTGGGGGGTTCACAAGTTAGTGAACTCTCAGGGCTAGGTTGTGTGAAGAAGGGCATGTACTGGTAAAACATATGCTAGAGTAATTGGCATTTCATTCCACTATTGTGATCCCTGATAAAGCAGGGAATTAGCAGAATGAGAGTGAGTGTACAGATTTAAAAAACAAAATGGTGGGAAACTGAAAAAAAAAAACAATCTAACACAATGGGTTCTACAGGACAAATTTTCTCAATAGAGCTGTTAAAGCCGTATTTTTAAAGAGTAATTCTATGGTTTAGCTCTAGAAAAGCAACAACGAGGTGCCTTAACAGTTACAGATTTGACAATCGAAAAGGCAGGAAATGAAGAACCCCAGAAATGAACACAAGAGTACCATTTCAGCATAAGTGTTCATGATGATTCTAAATAGAACTTTTATTGAGTGTAAAGAACACCTAAAATATATATTTTTAGTGGTTTATTGTAAAAATCAGATGTCATTTAACAGTTACAGAATTGAAAACAAAAGGTGAGAAATAGATAACCCTAACACAACGAACCATTTCAGCACAAATAAGTTCTCCACAATGATATGATTATAAACAGAAGGGTAAATAACATTTAAACAACCATAATAGTAGTATAGTGTATTGCTGAACTTTTGACCCGTAACAGATTTAAAAGACAAATAAATAAATTAAGAATCATGAATTAACAAAGGGGCTGCAAAATATATCGCAAAATGATTGTTATCACAATAATTATAATAATATGCAATATAAACATCACAGACATGTGTGATAAGTTACATCTATTTTATGCATTGGTTGTTTGTTTGACCAATCAGATTGGGCATTACTAGCTCTACCTTCCCAGTAGTTGCTGTTTTGCTATTTGTGGAGTGGCTCAAAGCTGAACCCAAAGCTGAAAACAAACACTAATGGCGGAAGAGAGAAAGGAAAATGACAACAGCCAATCAGATTCAGAATATCTGCTGAGGTTTTCACTTATTCTAAATGCCTATTTGTTTGCACCCTGAAAGATTTTTTTGGTCTGATTAAGCATTAATAAGATCTGAATAAATTATTTTAAAACATAGCTGATAAAAATAGCATTTATCAAGGGAAATGTTATATCTATATATCATTAGCGCGAAAGTCACCAACCATTTTGTATATTTTTCCAGTATCGTGCAGCCCTATTTCCCAAAATGGTCCTTCGTTATGACTCTGAATAGATCTGTTCCCAATAAAGAACCTTAAAAAACACTTTTTCTGAGTGAATGACATCACTGTTTGTGCTGCAGATGTTGACCTCAACTATGATCTGGACTGAGAATCGTGGCTTTACCCTGAACACTTGAAAAGAGGGCCCGCTCCTAGACTGCCAAATGACTTTTCAATGCTCAGTGACCTTCCGAGTGCTGATAATGAACACACTGTTGGATTGGATTTGTAAGTGGCTCTCTGTATGAAGTGATAAGGGAGTTTGAGGAGCTTAACCACCATCGCCAGTCATGTGGTTTCCCTCCGGTAGCTACAATCCTTTTAGCGGACCGAACTCTTCCAAGTACTCTTGAATTATAATTGAATCCAGGAGAACTAGGAGAAATAGTCACGTATGAGCATTATATAGATTAATCCATGTAATGCATTAGTCATTGTCAGGAAATTGAGAGTGTGACATGCAGATTGTAACTTCATTCATTTTCTTTTTGAATTAGTCCCTTTATTAATCTGGGGTCACCACTGCAGAATGAACCGCCAACTTATCCAGCATATGTCTTAAGCTTCTTGCTGTGATGTGACAGTGCTACACACTGCACCACCATGCTGCCCATCAGATTGTAACTTTTTAAGGTTAATTATTTTGTGTGTCGATTTTTTGTAGGCTGTAGTTAACAATTCTGTCAAAAAATTTTTTTTTTACTAATACAGTGCCATTCAAGTGTATATAGAGCCGGTAACTTTGCTGTTTTCTGAACCTGACCTGCACTGATAAAAGATGAATCATTGGATTTACTTAATTATTTTAAGGTAACTAGTTGCAAACAATTTATATGGACTGAGTATAAACATACAAATTAAGTTCGACATTACTAATTTGTTTGTTTAACTAAAGCCATATCCCATATCATTTTTAAACCCATATTTTTTTTAGAAAATTCAATGAATCTTTTTTTTTTTCAGTGTGGGTTGCATTTATTCAGTCAAAAATGTTAGGGTCAGTAAAAATAAAGATTCCAAAAAGAGGGTTTTTCGAAAACCATTTTTGGTTCTCCAAAGATCAGTTCTTAAAAAAAAATTTTTCTTAGTGCAAATGACATTCTAACAATCTATACACTGTCAAAAATGCTGAGTTCCACACAATTCCTTCATGTTGTCCCAACATAAAATAATTAAAATAATTTGGTTTAATTAAAATCGTTTTTACAAATTAAAGAGGATTAAACTTAAAATAATTAGGTTGTCCCAAAAACAATGTAAGAATCGTGTTGTTTCAACTTATTTTAAAAAAGTAGATTGAACAAGCAGTCAAAATAATTTTTTAAATGTAAAGGGGCTTTTTCTAGTTATAGACACTTTTTTTGCAGTTCAGTGAGTTCATTGATGTCAAATGTTCTTTTACATCAATGCCAATAAAGAACCTTTAATTGTAGGAAAACCTCATATAAAAAAACCTTATGAGTAAAGCTCTTTACTGTTATGAGTAAAATAACATTGAGGACCGGGACGTTGCCTGGTATGGCGCTGCTGGGGCCCCACCATACAGTCAGGCCTGGGGATGAGGCTTGTATGTGAGCACCAGGGGCCTCATGTATCAACGCTGCGTACGCACAAAAACTTTGCGTACGCCAGGTTTCATGCTCAGAATCGCTCATGTTTGGATTTACTAACAATGAACTGAACGTGGGAATGTGCGCAGCTCCACGCCAGCTTTATGGCTGGCGTACGCACATTTTTTGTGCGTGTCTGTTTTATTTCCATTGGCGACTCCTAGAGCAAATAAAATATGATGCACAGACTTATTAATGATTCCTACTTGTCTTTCTCGTGATAAATAGTAGGCAAAATCTGATATGTAGCGGGGGAAAAAAGAAGAAAGAGTTGAAGAAAGACGCTGGATTCGAACCGAGTTCATGTTACGGGAACTGCAACATTTTACACCTATAAACCACACTGTTTCTATTTTAATTCATTCAGTGCGATGTTCAGACCCTGACAGAAGTGTATTTTTTTCTTTTGTTGTTAATTCCGGAGAACAAACTTGCAAATAACACCGCTTTTCTCCGGTCTACCTCTGAAAGCAGCACCTCCAATTCACATTCTGTTCAAAGTTTCTCTTTTTGCTTGCTTTTGCCTTTGATTTTTCGTTGGGTTTTGCCAAAGTAGAGTCATTAGAATATTCATACGGGGCAGGGAGGCAGGGAGGGGTTTTGTGCTCGTGCATGTTGCGCTCAGTTTCACGTTCATTCGGATGTACAAAAGAATATGCGTAAGATTCAGCGTACGCAGTGTTTCATACATCTGAATTTTTTTGCGTACGCAATGTTTTAGTAAGATTTCCACGCAAGTCTTCGTACATGAGGCCCCTGGTGACTGGGTTTTTCCTACGGAACCCGGCTGGGTGAAGTAGCGACATGGGACCATCCTCCTGCAGGCCCACAACCTACAGGGGGAGCCATAAGGGGCCGGTGCATTGTGGAACGGGTGGTGGTCGAAGGTTAGGAACCAACAACCCGATTGTCACACTGGACCAGCTCTATATCCTAACCAGGATGATTGAGGGTTTATGGGAGAATGCCCAACCAGTCCACATGTGTTTTGTGGTCTTGGAGAAGGCAGACACAAGATCATGTCCCTTGTGTCATTCTGTGGAGGGTGCTCTGGGAGTATGGGGTCAGAGGCTGTCTGTTGAGGGCTGTCTCATCCCTTTATGAACAGAGTAGAAGTTTGGCATTGCCAGCAATAAGTCAGACTTGGTTCCAGTGCATGTTGGACTCCGGCATGGGTGCCCTTTGTCACCAATTTTATACATTATTTATATGAACAGAATTTCAAAGCACAGGGGGTCCAGTTCGAAGATCACAGAATTTCATCTCTGTTATTTGCTGGTGTTGTTGTTCTGTTGGTTTCATTGATCTTCAGCATGCACTGGGGCGGTTTGCTGCTGAGTGTGACATGGCTCGGATGACAATCAGCACCTCCAAGTCCAAGGCTATGGTACTCCATTGGAAAAGGTGGTTTGCCATTTCGAGATTGGAGGAAAGTCCTTACCCCAGGTGGAGAGATCAAGTATCTTGGGGTTTTGTTTACAAACGAGGGAAGGATGGAACGTGAGAATGACAGGCTCATTGGTGCAGC
Source organism: Danio rerio (assembly GCF_052040795.2). NCBI lineage: Eukaryota > Metazoa > Chordata > Actinopteri > Cypriniformes > Danionidae > Danio > Danio rerio. The sequence continues at coordinate 36,084,786 of NC_141041.1, forward strand.
AGCAGCAGTAATGAGGTCGATGTACCGACCCGTTGTGGAAAAGAAGGAGCTGAGCCGAAAGGTAAAGCTCTCGATTTACCGGTCAATCTATGTTCCTACTCTCATCTATGGTCATGAGCTTTGGGTCATGACCCAAAGGACAAGATCTCGGATACAAGTGGTTAAAATGAGATTCCTTCGAAGGGTGGCTGGGCGCACCCTTATAGATAGGCTGAGGAGCTCTGACACCCGGGAGGAGCTCGGAGTAGGGCCGCTGCTCCTCCACATCGAGAGAAGTCAGCTGAGGTGGCTCGGGCATCTGTTTTGAATGCCTCTTGAGCGTCTACCTATGGAGGTGTTCCAGGCATGTCCCACTAGGAGGAGGCCTCGGGGAAGACCCAGAACACGCTGGAGGGACTATGTCTCTCTGCTGGCCTGGGACGCCTCGGGATCCCCCAGAAGAGCTAAAGGAAGTGTCTGGGCAGAGGGAAGACTGTTGCCCCTGCGACCCGTCTTCGGAAATGCGAATGAAAATGAATGAATAATTGTATGTACATTGTAAAAATATTGCTAAATAAAATAACTAGGATATTAAATAAAATTCAATTTGTTTAAAGTTGAATTATATGTCATTTTATTTCAGTGTTGACCCTTGAGGAATCATTCATATATGCTTATTGGGAATATTATTATTATTAATGTTACTAATTAATATTAAAATTTTCAATGTTGAAAATGTGCTGCTTAATATTTCTTTATTGCAATGCGGTTAAATGTAACATAATTTTTTGATGAATAAAGGTTACAACATAAATAACAATGTTCATACCACAATTTAACATGTCTCAAAAATAATTATGTCTCATTATTAATTAATCATGTCTCATTTATTGAACATTGTTAAACAGCCATGGAAGTGTTTTTTTTTTCTCCTAAGATAGCCACCATTTAAATGTTTACATTTCAACAGTGAATTTGAGCAGAAACAGAATTATGTAATTAAAAGATTTAATTAGTCTTATAAAAGCTTTACGGCCATTATTACACATTGAGAGATCTGGTCACTCTAATTTACATATGTAAATTAATTTCAGTTAATTTCCTAATTGATTAATTTCACCCATTTTCTTCCCCCACACGGCCCTCCGACCAATAAAACTCCAGAAAGAAACAGCTGAGCTCATTTTAACAAGCAGATGGCAGTGTGACACTGAGCTACTGCACACTGAGCTCTAAAGACCAGCTTACAGACCACACACACACACACACACACACACACACACACACACACACACGTATTGATATGAGCCAATAAAAAAAAACTCATTTGCTAGCTCAAAATTGGAAAATAGTTTATATATATATATATATATATATATATATATATATATATATATATATATATATATATATATATATATATTGTTCTGTAGCTTGAAATTTGACTATTGAGCTTTTCATATGACCTCACATGTTATTGTCTAAAAAAACAGATTCTGAACTGTTTCCATCGTCTGACACTGCGAATAAAATCTTGGGTTTGGTATGACCCTGAAACACTAGTTATATCTGAGGGCTGGAAGAGTTTGGTTCACGCCGACATGTCAAGAAGACACTGTTATTTTGTTCTGTGATAGCAAATCAACTTTGCATGCACTTTCAAGGGACTTTTTATATGGTTAAGATGATGCCATTATAACTGTATCATGTCCTAACATGGGGTAGTTCCCAACAAACACACAACATTGCCTCAACGTAGCGACCTTCCTACAACGTTGTACCAACTTTGTAAAAAGTTTGAGGATCTACGTTGTTGCTGAAGGTTGTCACAACTGTGTCTTAATGTTGCTGTTTTAACAGTCGTCGCTTAAGGTTGTTCTTAGGCGGCATGGACAACCACTGTACAACATTTTCTCATCATCACTGAATCAGTTTAAATTTCAGCAGACCGTTTGGCATCTAAAATTATTACTGCTTAGGCAGTATTGATAAACTGCCAGGAAAAAAAAAACAATAATAGCTACTTGTTGTAAGAACGTCATCTAACAGTTGCTGAATGTTACACAGCAACATTGCTACAGCCCTCTCTTGTTTCTATGTTGTGACAATGTATCGAGCACGTAATTGGCGATGCAACGTTGTACAGACATCGCTACAATGTAGATGTGTTTGTTGGGTTGAACTTAAGATATACATTAGATGTTTGGCTTTTAAAGGTGCCATATAATTCAATTCTGGATATACCAACACAATCTCACGGCAATTCGTAACTTTTTCATTTAGTGGCTAATTCGTATTAATTCGTACGATCTAATTCGTACAATTTAGTACGATTTGCTTATCCCCCAATGACGGTTGGGGTTAGGGGTGGGGTCAGGTGCTATGCCTCCTTTTTAAAATCGTACCATTTCGTACGACTGAACTCGTACAAATTCGTACGAATTAGCCACTAAACTGGCAAAACGTAAAATACTTACGTTTTCTCATGAGATCAGGCTGGATATACCTAGGCATAGCTGAATATTAAGAGTTTAGTACATGAAGATGACAGACTTTGAGCCTCAAACACCAGTGTTTCATTAATATTATATAAATTCAATAACTGTAAAATCCCTGTGAAAACCATGTCAAGTGCAACAAAACACAGACTGGGACATCACACACAGGATCAGTAATATGTACGCCCGAGAAGCATTTAATTGGTCACATAATTTCCTAGTGAGATTACAATATTTTTTCTCAAATTTTTCTCTGTTTAATATATTTCCTGTATATATGGGATTCTTATTTTGAAAACGAGTCAGGCATTGTCACATGGGATAAGTGAATGCAAAAGCAACATATCTGTTATGGATTGACAGAACTCAAAATATACAGTTAAAGTCTGAATTATTAGCCCCCCTGAATTACTAGCCCTGTTTATTTTTTCCACTATTTCTGTTTAACAGAGAGAAGATTTTTTCAGCACATTTCTGAACATAATAGTTTTAATAACTCATTTCTAATAACCGATTTATTTTATCTTTGCCATGATGACAGTAAATAATGTTTGACTAGAAATTTTCCAAGACACTTCTATACAGCCTAAAGTGACATTTAAAGGCTTAACTATGTTAACTAGAAAGGATAGGGCAAGTTATTGTATAATGATGGTTTGTTCTGTAGACTATTGAAAACAAACATATGGCTTAAAGGGGCTAATAATTTTGACCTTAACATGGTGTTTAAATAATCAAAAACTGCTTTTATTTTAGCCAAAATAAAACAAATAGAACTTTCTCCAAAAAAAAAAAAAAAAAAAAAAAGGATTATCATACTGTGAAAATTTCCAGAATCTGTTAAACATCATTTTGGAAATATTTAAAAAAGAATATATATATATATATAAGTAGATTAATCACTTTTGGTTAGTTTTGTGGTCTACGATAGATAAAATGTGCTCAGACAGGCACAATTTCTTCTATGTCTGTCTTTTTTCGTTTATTTTAAGGCATGGAAAATAATTGTAGTTACAACGTAAACTTAGCCTTTAAACTTCTGAGAAACACTTGATTTGCTTTAATATTGATGCAGTTATGAATACAATTGTATTATTATAATTTATATAGATTTTGGACGATTACTGTTGTGGAAAACAACAATCTGGTAACACTGTTCCTCATCTTCAAATGTATATTGTTATCAAACTATATTGTTCTGAGCTATAGACGACTATATGTGGGGAAAATATATTTTTTAATAAATGAACTTGGATGTAGTTAGATAACGTCGCTGTTTTACGGTACACACTTAATTTATATCAAGTCTGCAGTCTTTTACTGCATCAGGAGATAGCTACCCTGCTTTTAGAAAGGTTCTAAACAAACCCTAATCTGAATCAACAAATCGTCTTTATTTGTTTACTTTTTACTTACCGAGTGGACGTTGGGATCGCAATGAACCTTGGGATTGAGACCATAGACTGTAAAAAAAATAGGTCGCGACATACAATGACCCCAACTTCAATGAATAATTTAATAATAAAAAGATTAGCTAAAAGTATTTTTTAAACTCAGTACTTTAAATGTAATATTTTTTAAACTAAAAAAAAAAATAAAAACAAATATATATATATATATATATATATATATATATATATATATATATATATATATATATATATATATATATATATATATATATATATATATATAAATGAATCGATCAGTTTTATTAGGCATAATTACCCTAAATTGGGCATTCGAATATAATTTCACTCATTAAATAGAAAGTAAATGATAACATATTTATCAACACCAACTAATCTCAAATAAAAATAAAAAAATACATTATTTAGCGTTAACCTACCACGTATTGTTGCTGGCCTTATTTGGGAAAGAGTTGAACTCATTGGAGAACTCACCGGTATTGCATTTTGACCAATAGCTGAGCGATGTTAAACTCACCGTGAATGGAAGTCACGCTGACCGAGCCTTTTTCCTAGTTACAGTTGTCTAGACCCTGTTAACAGAAGCTTTTAATGCACAAAAGAAAAAACACATATTTAAAAAAACAAAAAAACTGTGATAATAGGCATAAACCAGGTTCAAAATATTGCGTTGACATCTGTTGGTAACTATACGAGCCTTTGAGCGTCTCCACCTGACGCCTCAGGGCAACCCATTAAAAGCAATGGAATTCCTTTTGCGTCAGTATAGTGACACCAGGGGGCACCTTCCGCGTCCTCATACTGATGCCAAGGTGCTTGACCATGCTTTAGTTTTTGATGCCTTCAGGGTGAGAATGGGTTCGATTCTAACAGATATCAGTCAAGTTTGGTGAAGAAAAAATCATGGTTTGGGATTACATTCAGTATGGGGTTTGTGAGAGTTTTGCAGAATGGATGGCAACATCAACAGCCTGATGTGTCAAGACATTTGTTCCGCCCATTACATTGTAAACCACAGGAGAGGGCAAACTCTTCAGCAGGATAGCGCTCCTTCTCATACTTCAGCCTCTACATCAACGTTCCTGAAAGCAAAGAAGGTCAAGGTGCTCCAGGATTGGCCTGCCCAGTCATCAGACATGAACATTATTGAGCATGTTGGAGGTAAGATGAAGAAGGAGGCACTGAAGATGAATCCAAAGAATCTTGATGAACCCAGGGAGTCCTGCTAGGGCGCTTTCTTTGCCATTCCAGATGACTTTATTAAAAGTTATTTGAGTCATTGCAGAGATGTATGGATGCAGTCCTCCAAGCTCATGGGAGCCATACACAATATTTTTTTTTTCTACTGCACCCTGACTTTATATTCTATACTGTTCATTATTTCTGTTGAGCGACAAGACTTTAGTCTAAGCAAAGTCAGACCCTACTGTCTTAATTAAATAATTAAAAATCAAGGCATGATTATATTTAATTTTGGTCAAATAAGCCTAATCTTGACCTAATCTAATAAGTATAACCCTTGACTCTCCTATTAGCCACTTTTGATACCAAATGATCAACTAGAAGTCAAGTTATTATTTGTCGTTCCTAAAACTTGAATAGGCGACATGTTTTTTGTCAGGTAGTGTATGCATATTTATTAGCGCACATTTGTTTTCTCTGAATCACACTTTTGAGGAATGATCCAAGAACAAATTTCAGACAAAATTTAAATGAAACAAATCTATTCAGACCTCGAGAAAAGTGGTTATGTTGCAGTGTATTGTAAGAATTGAGATATCACAAATATTCTGATGTCTTTGACAATTCAAACATGAGCTGAAAACAGAGACTGGTGACTCCACAACCCAGCAGGTGGGAATGTGGGAAAGAACCAGCTCCCCCTACATTTACATTTGAATCCCCTGAAACTTGACTTCAACCACCCCAACTCACACATATGGTCATTTCAAAGTCTGAATGTTCTAAATTAACCCAAGTGACTTTATCTATCATGTTTGATATTATTTTAAATGTCTCAGTGCGACTGGTACAATGGTCTCATTCCCTCAGAAATAGACATAATCAAAACAATAAATATATAACTTCAGGCATCTTTTGAACCACTGTGAAGGGTGTGCCTTTCCTATAGGCAGCACTAAATGCAAATGCCCTTTGTTATTTACACACCCCTTTCCTTGAGGGGATTCTTGGATTACTTAAGGGAGGTTTGAAAAATGTTAGGTGCGATTCTGCTTACCCAGATGAGCCCGTAACATGGAGCTTACGATCCATGTTATGTATATTTTGAAGTCAGGTATGCCTCTTTTAATCTTAGATTTTTCTTTGATAATTTGATGTCCTATATTGATTGTTTATGAATTGACTGAATTAATTGGCATAATACACTATTACCTGACTAATAAATTGTTATGTTTTGAATTATTCAAACAGAGTTCGTGTTACAATCTCTAGTAGATTGTGATAATTTCATAACACCACAAGCCCCTGTACAGGTTAGTAACGGACTAAAACACAGTAAACGGAGCAGCGTGGCACGTTATACGATGTCTTTAGAGATCCGACTAACACATTGGCTTTAATTCATGCATACTGTAAAAGACTGTAAAAGGTTATCTAAGGGGAAGACCTTCATCTGTTAAACGTATAATACTATTTAGATAGCATAGTGATTATTCAAAGTTACTAATAGTTTAAGTATGACTGGTCTGCTTAATTCTATAGTAATGATCATTATATGATTAAATAGCTCTGTTTGATTTAGAAGGTAACAGCTCTATGGGGACCGCATAAAAAATATCCTAATCTGAGTAAGTAGGGTTCTGTCTTTTTAGGATATCGGTCAATTGCCACTGTTTAGTGAACAAGACTGACACGCTTGTGCTTAAGAAACTGTATACTCGGCCGGTACAAGATTCAGGATGTTATTGGAATCCGAATGAACAAGAATAACATAAAATAATGAACCGAAGAGAATATTCAATCATTATCTAAAATATCAATGTTTTATTATTGGAGTCAGATAAAACAAGGATAAATATATTAATATTCTAAACCACCTCAAACTAAAATTGGAGTCAGATATGAGTTAAGTTTAAAGTACTGTAAATCAACATTGTGCACTAGAAAGACCGAACATGCAGTAAACCTTCATCCACCAGTGGACACCGTCATTGGACCAACTGGCTGGACCCTACAGTATATTATGTAAACAAATCACGTTTTTGACCTATGTAAAATGATTGAAACAATAAAACAAAATAAACCACAATATCCAATCCAATACCCCTCCACCCCCCGCCCCATCCCCCCAAAAAGGGCTTGTTCACACATACAGACCTTTCCGGAAAATTGCCGGTAATTTCCAGAATGGTCTGAATGTGTGAAAGGGGTTATTATAAGGAAATTGTGTGGAACCCTGCATTTTTTTTTTCCAGTGTTCTAAGAACAGTGTACAAGATCGTAAAAATTACCATCAAAATAGAAATTAAAATGCAAATAAATAAACAACAATAAAATCATAAAGGATAATTCAAGTAACTCACACCGTTGCTGGTTGCATTTCAGTTTATTTAATCAATTTGCAATTGATTATCATCAAATAATATACAACTGTTTTTTCCAAAGCTGCTCTCAATGATCCAACCCTCAACCATACTGTAACTTTTAAAAAATACAAAAGTGATTTATAACTGATGAATATGACACCTATATATACCAGAGAAATTATGCTTTAAACCAACCAAATCCAATGACAATATCATTTGTCCCATCAAGACTGTAAAATAAAAGAGAAGAGTTACATTGAGGGTTTTAAATCTCATTTCGGCAAATATATATTGTAAAAATCACTGAAATTTGTAATTTAAAAAATAATAATAATAACAAACTGTATTTATATTACAATTGTTCCCACAATGAGTGCTTCACAGTCATAGTAAACTCAGACAGTACAGTAAATCTTCCAGTGGAACCCAGTTATTCATATTATTACCGTTTTGTTTTTTTCCGCATAAGTGATTGAATGCTGTATGTAAGGTCATTGTGATTAACACTTCATTGCTCCATCTAAATATATGACAGAATCTTCTGTAGAAATGTGTGCAATAAGGATGATAACAAAGTGTTTCTAGCATATAGCAAAATAGAGCTTCATTTCAATACAGTTCATACTTGTCTTAAACATTCATGCACTTCCACAATAACACACTCATCCTAACAAAGATCTTTGGTTCCTGCGATCAGCGGCAGCACGTTTCTTACGATGTACAGATTATTTGTGCAGATTAAAGTATATTGCACTTTGGTCACTTGCACTTGCACTTTTTCTCAGAGGTAAACATTCGACTTCAGGCCAGTTCACACTAAAAATGAAATCTATGAAAATATTTAAACGAGTGTGCATATTAAAACACAACATTGCTCGGTTTTATTATGTGCACACATTGCGGTTTTATTGTATGTCACTTTAAGAAAAGACACTTTGTAGGTGGTTATAGTTATGATTATGACTATGGTGAAAATGAACTCACCAGTTGATTGATTATGTTAAGAATATTTCATAAGTATTCTAAAATGCTAAGCTTAAATATTCAAATAAAGCATTATTTAATTAAATAAGCAGTAATTTGCATACACTTCTAGTACAAAAATCTGAACATTGGATAAAATCAGGTCCAAATTCTTCTCAATTTTTATTTTTGACGTAATTGGAGACACACGTTTTTACATTTTTAGAAATTATTATTAACAACCAGAATACATTTGTAGAATAATTAATTTGTAGTATAAAATGATGAGCATAGACACATTCAGAATATACAAATAAGTATATTTGGAAAATAATTATTGAAAATAAGTATTGAACACGTCAATATTTTTCTCAGAAAATATATTTCTAAAGGTGCCGTTTGCTTGAAATTTTCACTGGATGTTGGCAACGACCAAAGAACTGAATATATGCAAGAAAATGAAGTTATGAGTAATAAAATGAAAGGACACAGGAAAAAAAGGATTGAACACATGAAGAAAGGAAGGTGTAGAAAGACAGTGAAAAACCAGACAGCAGCTGAAATCTCTTAGAAGTTCTTTAGCAACTTTCTGCCATTCATCATTGTAAATGAATATTAGCTGCTTCAGTTCAGCATCTACATTAGCAGGATGATGAAGATGATGCAGAACTAGAGTGGACATTTCAGCAAGACGATGAATTAAAAACACAGTAAAGGAATTTTCAAATGTCAAGCTGTAGAATGGCCTGGCCAATTACCTGAGTTGAATCCAATAGAAAATAAAGATCAGATTTGATAGACGAGACCCACAGAATCGTCATGATTTTTGAAGTCTGTGAAAAACTCCTGAGCAGTTTATGTGGCCTCATTCTCCATATGAGAGGTGTCTTAAAGCTGCCATCACCAAAACAAGTATTACCAACGTTTTAGTAGTTCAGCACTTTCTCCTTGTGTCATTTCATTGTTTTTACACTGATTTGTTAGATTTGTTTTGTTTTATTTACATGTTTGTATTGTTTGGGTTTTTACTAAATTCAAGTTCAATTCCACGTCAACAGCTCCTTTAGAAATGTTATTCCCAGGAAAAAACATGCCACGTTCAATACTTATTTTCCCTGCTGTAGATGGTCCTTTAAAAATAGACGGCCCTTTAAAAATATGTACTGTAACTGAAATCTATAGAAACCCTTGAAAGTGTCGGTTGGATGTATCTTTACATTAGACAAAAAAAACAAAACAACAACTATAAAAGCCTTTTATATCATCCTTGGTGTGAACGGGCCTTTAGTTGTGATCCTTCGGGCTCAGTTAAGAGCTGAGAGAAGAGCGTTTAAGGCACATTTTAGGATTCCCTTCATTTGCACTTGAATGCTGAGGCACTTACGAAGCAAAAGGTCTCTATGTCACCCCAATCAAATTTCCTCCGACTGTTTCCATACACGTCTTTTGTGGCCTTTAGAGATTTGATAAGAATTCATAAATACCCACACTTCCCACATTCACACAGACGCAAGCACTCGTAAACACGCACACTGGTAGATTGCACTTTGGTGGCTGGTATCGTCCTCTTCAACTTTCATTGGTTCACATTTGAGCGAGGAGTTACTCCACTGTCACAGATTTGGCCAGGTTCCTCGGGCAGTCCACCTGATGGAGACCAAACATACAAAAATAAATTAGAAACAGACAAAAATCAATAATCATCAGTTGATTTTGCCTAAAAAAAGCACTGCTATTTTGATCATTTTGGCTTTAGTTGTTTGTTTTTAAGTTTTACTGCAGACAGTGATGAGAATAACGGCGCTTTACATGAACAGCGTTACTTATGACACTTTTTTCAGCAACCGTTAATCAAAACAATTACTGTTCCCCCATTACAACGCCATTGCCATTACTAACAATAAAATGTGCACTACTATAATTTTGAACACTGAAGCGGTTTTTATATGAGCAGCGTCTCTCAGCCATGGGACCTCTCTTTCTCTGGGGTGTGTGTTTGTTCAGGGTGGGACAGGACTCATAACCATCCAGTAATGATGATTGGTGTGTCTGTGAAGGTGGTGTAACTGAGAATGTGATGATTGGCTTAGAGCGAGCACATTTCAATCATTTGCCAATCAGAGGCAGAGTAGTGCAGGTGTTCACACACACGCACAGTCAGTTGCACACACCAACGACCCAGGAGTCAGAGCTCTGCTACCAAAGAAGGAGACGAAGCCGAGACATCAAAGCAAATGAAAGTAAACACTTATTACTCAGACAGAATTAAACAAAATAATCTCTAGATAGATAGTTGAGGACATGCTGCCGTTGTCTGTCATTCTGTCCCACAATAACATTAAAAAAGTGTAAATTAGTGTACAATGATTTATATTAATTTTATAGCCATATGACGAATTATATATTTTTTGGGTAACGCAGTAGTTTCTTTCCCTGGTAATTAGTTACTTTTTTAATTATGTAATTAGTTACTAACTCAGTTACTAGTAAGTAACTAGTAACTATAACTAATTACTCTTTTAAAGGAACATGCCCAGCACTGGCTGTAAAATAAAATAAAAAATCTGTGCAGAAAACGAAACTGAAATTGCTTTGTAATAATTTGTAAAAAATAAAAATGAATAATAATAATTGTAAAATGCTTGTCATATTATTGCCTGTTTTTCCAATCGCAAAAAATCTAAAGATGCAGATATTTTGGTCGTTAATTTTTGTGCACCCCAAGCAAAAATTGAATATAATAAAATATGTATTTTTAAATAAGAGGCTAATTTAACAAATTTGCATAAAATATTTTATGCAAACTTTTAAACGAAAGGCCTAAAATTTGATGCATAATAATTAGAAAACAATTATCTTTTTCTGCAATAAACAGCGCATCACAAAATTGTGTTAGCTGACGACTATTCCAGCTACTTACGAAATGCAATTAATGTCAAGCAAACAAATCATAAGTTTGACCAAATTTAGACAATGCAATCTTATGACAATTTGTAATTATGTTCTGTTTAGGTGAGTTAGATTATTGTAAATTATTGTTTCTTGTCATGATTAGTTTTAGGAAGCTTGTTCACTGAAGCGTTTTTTTTCCTCCTTTTTTTGAAATGCAAAATTTTTTGAAAATTAAAAAAAACAAACAGTTAAACCGATCTACTGCGAGCGCTTTTCCAACAGTCAAAGCTTTTAAAAAGGGCTGAGCGTAAAATGCATGTTATGCTGCTGTTAAACAATACACATTAATATGACTGACAACAATAGAAAAACAAGGCACAGCTAAAAAAAAAAACGCTTTAGTGGACACACGCCCTGATATTCTTTCTGTATGCATTTATATGTGAAAAAAACACTGAGTAGCCAAAAAAGTTAAATAGTTGATTTTTAGTGAGGAAGTTGAGTTTGCTGAAAGAAAAAAGTAAGGGGAAATTTTTTGTAGCTGCTTAAGATTAGTCAGTTACGATTGAAATAAAAGGCTTTTTTCTTGATGTTTCAACTAAATGTTTGCATGCCATTATAACTTCATACTTTCATACTTTTCATAATTTCGGGCATCTACCAATCTTCTGTTTTGCAGCTCATTTGCATTGAAAGAGACACAGACATAAACAGTGTTTTCATTCAGTACTTCAATTCACATATACAGCCTGGTAAAATAATGGATTTATGTGGTATTTTAAGCTAAAAATTTAGAGTTAAGCCTTGTGCACACTGAGACATTTTTGTTCGCGTTTTCCGTCGACGTTTAACGCCTCGTGACTAAATAAAAGATGACAATGTGATCGTGCACACCAACAGGCAAGACAGCAGGCGTAAAAGCGTCATTTAAAAAAAAAAAACTCATGCTTGTTTTTTTGTTTTGACTTGGCGTGCTAAAACCTTCTCCACCAATCAAACTGGCACTTTTGTTCACGTGCACAAAGCTGCTGAAGTTATAGTAAACAGCACTTGGAGGCGCTCAAGTGCAAAACTGTCCATGCGAGCGCACATTGAAGAAGATGCTCAGAGGCAAAATATAAACGTGGAGCTGCTTATTGCACTGAAGAACAATAATCATTTCTTTATGGCTAGAGCTGGAGCTGCTACTTGAACCATTCATAACAACAAGCGTGTCAACTTTGTGTCTACTGTGTTACAAGCGGGTGTCAGAAGCTTAAAGTTGTGTAGCGCTATCAAATGCCAAGGAGCAATTTTGCATACTCTTCTGCTCAACGCCAGTGAAAATCAATTGGGGTTGAATCCAGGAAAACGTCTTGAAAAACACTGACCATACAGACTGACCATATACACAAACCAAAAGCGTCCCTGTGTGTACGAGCCTTTAAGAGGGGCGAGTGTGTATGTATTTTTTGTTTTGTTCAGTCTTTTCTTGCGAGAAGAGTGTTTCTACAGGTGGTTTGTCAAGCCCACTCACCTGTGTGAAGTTTTTTTTTATATATGGAGTTATAGCAGAATGTGTCTGGTGCAAATGTTTAACAATTGGTGTCAGTTAAAATGTCAGAGAGGTAAAGGTGTGGGTTTTCCACAGGTGGTTTGTCAAGCCCACTCACCTGTGTGAGGCACACTCAGAATAAAACTGTGTTATTTGCAGTAAAGTAACAATATTGGCTGCAGTACTATTGCTACTTGCATTGCTTCAATTATGCATTAGGTTTAAAGTATGATCTAATTTAACAAATAGCAAACACATAAGTCACCAGATGGATGAAGAAATTCTATTTAAAGGTAATTTCTAATGACATCACAGTGTTTACTGTATTTTGTAAGGATGCATGCATAGCCTCTTTTAAACCAGTATTTAAAAACAACAAATACGAATTTAATTGCTTGTATGAACAGGATGATTTTGGTAAAGTATTTTTGATCATTTGACATTAATTTTCAGTGATTGCTGTGTAAAAGAACACAGTTATGGAACAAAGCAAATGTTCTACTTTCAATAGAGAGATAGAAATCTTTTACAAATATCTTCGTTTACATTTTAAGCCTTATTGGAGCAGTAAATTATTATATTATTTTATTTTATTTAAAAGATGATTTCACTAAAGGAATGCATGAATAAGATAAAGGTGAACGTACATCATATCCTCTGAGAACGGCGAGATGGAACGATATGAGCTGCAGAGGAATGACACTGAGGATGCCCTGCAGACAGTCCACTGTTTGAGGCAGTTCAATAGTCTTATAGGCCATTTTGCTGATCTCTGGGTCGTCCTGGCAGCATATGATGATGGGGCGACCCTGAAAAGATTTACACAAGATATCAGTCATCAGAAAGTGTTGGAGGATTGGACATATTGCAGGATCTACAGATGTACACTACTGTACTTCTTCAAACATCTAAGGTCAGTAAGATTATTCATTCCTGAGTACTTTCATTAATGCAGGATCACATGACACTGAAGACTGAAGTTATGCTTGCTTAAAATTCAGCTTTGTGTCACAGGAATATTAGATATTTGGCAATATTTTAAAATGAAAGCCAGTTATTTTAGCAGAAGAGACATGAAAAAACACTTTTTAATGTTGACACATTTAAATAATCTTAATATCTCATACTCTGATGATTGTTACCTGTCTGGCTGTGACCTGTTGCAAGGCATTATGACACTTTTGGTAGCAGGCGTCTCTCATAATGATCATGATGACTGGCATGTGCTTGTCGATGAGTGCCAATGGGCCGTGCTTCAGCTCTCCAGCCAGAATGCCCTCTGAATGCATGTATGTGATTTCTTTGATTTTCTGCAAGGCATAAAGACAAATAAAAATGCTTGAGTTGCACTGCACTTCTCATTTTATGCTCAATAAACTTACTGATCTGCTATTCAATTTATCATTTAAAGAGCCCATATTATGGGTTTTTGAAAATTCCCCTCCATGTAGTGTGTAACACAGCTCTAAGTGAAGTGAAGTATCCAGCTAAGGCTTTAAATCTGTAAGAATACAGTGTTTAAAACTGTTGATTCATCTATAAAAGAGTCGATTCATAGTGCTTCAAACGAGTCGCCTTGATACCGACTCATTAGGTGTTTCGCCATGACGTACGAACGAAACAAAGTTTTTCACGTGCACGCGCAAACCCGGGAGATTTCAAACCTGAGGCCCCGCCCTCTGACGCAGTAACCCAGAGAGAGAGAGAGAGCGAGCGAGCGAGCGAGAGCTTTATGCTTGGTGCTGTGTGTGTGTGTTTATACAGATTTTCGGTTTTGTTCTCCCCCGCTCTTTAGCGGGATCGGGCGCGGCGGGCAGAATACGGGGCGGGTTCTAAGGCTAAAACCTGGCGGGTGCGGGCGGAAGCGGGAGCGTTCTCGTCCGGAGGTGTGTGTGTGTGTTTGTGTGTGTGTGGCAGCTAAAATCCACGCCTACACTATCTAGCGTGTATGAACTGTGATTACTTTTTAAATTGCTGATTAGCTATTGGCCATTTCACTCTCTGACTGAAGGCAGTCGACCAATCGCAACAGACTGTCATCGGTCCAATCAGCGCAGATTAGCTTCGCGCTAAGGAGGGGTTTGGGAACAAATGAATCACTGAACGATTCATACAGGAGTCGCTGGGATAATTAGGTAAAAATAAATGCAGATTATAAGACCATGAAAGTGTTTTTTGACCTTGCATGCATATTAGACTGTTGTTGGAGACCCTTACAACCAAGATATGACCCTATTTCATGTATAATATGGGCTCTTTAATCTATTCCATTTATTCTTTAAGCTACTTAATATATCTTAGAGGCTGTTTAGATGATGTTTTCAGCCAAAAAAAGGTAAAGTATTAATGCGTTTTGCTTGTTTGATTACAGCGTTTATGTGACAAAAAAACTAGATATATGGTTCCAAAGTGGAATTATTTGAAAATGTCACCATTGTTGTGTTTTTGTGAACACCCAAAAACAGTGTGTGTAAATGTGTGTTTGAAAAATGATGACATCAAGCGCATGTATAAGACCCAAGACTACAGAATACACAACACATGTCACTTGTATAGATTTGAATGGGGAAAAGTGTAACGGACAATATGGTAAATGAAGCCTCGCCTACTAGTACAGGAGCCAATCAGCGATCGCTATAGACTGACGTTTCTCTGGGGGAAAAGCTCAGACCAGACCTGTGCTTTTACGATACGGTTTGGTGGTCAAAAAACACATTGGAGTCTCAGTAAATACGTGCTTCACAGACATGAGAAATATATACAAATAAATCTGTACTTTTTAATGAACCAAAACAGCAGTTTTTTGGTCTTGTTATCCATATGAAATGAACGCGAGGTACAATTCGCCCTGTCAAATGCACATCACATTACTGCAACTACTCAAACGACCACAAACTTGTAAACAAAGAGTCACTGTCATTTCTGGAGCAGATTCGCCCTCAAGACCAAGCTGTGAATTACTTCAGAAGACCAGCCCGATCTGACAAAGCATTATCCAGAGGATGATAATGTGTAACACTGCAATAAATAGGTTGGTGTCGTGATCGCGTTTATGTCGAGTGCACATGCGCATTTGCTTGGGCAACCTGAAAATATTAAGATTTTGTTTGAGTTGGACGTTTAGAAACTAAACTTATGGGACAGTTGTTGTTTAATTTTATTGGTGGTTCCAAATATGTAACGTAATCGTAAGCTTGGTAAACAGTTTTGGAGATTACAGTACAGTACATTATATAGCGGAGTGTAGATTAATAGCAAGTGCAAACCAACACACAACAATGGCAGAGTGCACCATAGCAGTTTTGTCAACTTAGCAATTTTGTAACTAGATTTGGCAACTCTTTTGTACTGCACTAGCAACATACTTTCGAAAAGCACCGAGCAACAAATTTAGGATTTTCAAACATTAATTTAACTACTTGTAGCAACTTTTAAAAGTGACTCAACTCAAAGAGCAATAGTGACTGTGTCTTTGCATTGATAATGAGCAAAAACACATTAGATGACAGTAAAAAGTAGCAATTTTACCCAATATGAGCACTGATTTATCTACAGATTTTAAAATAATCAATAAAATGAACTTAAATTATTAAAACAAATATTCCAAACCTGCTCTCCCTTATTACAGCTATATTGCAATGAACATTTTTCAAATAATGTATTTGCTGAGATAGCGAATCAATCTGAGAAAATTATTTTCATATTTTGTATGTGAAAACATATTGTACATACAATTGAAGTCAGAATTATTAGCCCGCCTGAATTTTTTGCGCTCATTTATATACTTTTCCCCAATTTCGGTTTAATAGAAAGAAGATTTTTCAACATATTTCTAAATATAACAGTTTTAATAACTCATTTCTAATAACTGATTGCTTTTATCTTTGCCATGATGACAGCATACAATATTTGACTAAATATTTTTCAAGATATTAGTATTCAGCTTAAAGAGACATTTAAAGGCTTAACTATCTTAATTAGGTTAATTAAATAGGAAAACTTGACAGAATGGCTAATACTTTTGACTTCAACTGTATAATACCCATGCAACCACCCAGAAGACACGAGTAACAGCACTTCTATGAAACTACACATTATTCTATTAAAAACTTTCTAGCATTCACTTTTTAGTTGATACTATGTACTCACCAGCGCCCCCTCTAGACAGGTGGCGTAGTTGAAGCCTCGACCCATGACTAATAGAGACCTCTGATGGTGAAGCTCCTCTGCAATGGTTTTGATATTGTCATCCTGAGCCAGAACTTTCTTGATCAACTCTGAATGGAAGACAACAGCAAAGTTATTACAATTTCAAACAACTAATGAACTACTGAATAAAAAGCATGGGTCATTCATTAAATGTAATACACACACATACACACACACATACGCACATGCATGAGTACCTGGCAGTTGATTGAGGCCACTGATGATCTCCTGTCTCCTCGGCTCCAGTGAAAGTCTGTCTTCACACATCATCAGGCCGAACATGATCAGAGACACAAACTGGCTGGTGTAGGCCTGCAGATCAAGTGTAACGCACACGCATACAGTATAGAAGACATGCTATTTGTTATACAAAGCAGATACACAAAGAACATGGGTAGAGGCCGATATTGCATTATATATGTTAAAATATTTTAAAATACAATATAGTTAATATAAAATAATTTCATATAATATAAACTACAGTTCAAACAAGTTTACTTGTTTAGGTATAAAACTGATTAAAAGTGAAATAAAAATTTGCATATTTAGTTGTAATAAAATAAAATAGTTTTTAACATTTTTCTTCATTAAACAATGCTGTTTTCAACATTAGGGTATATGAAAATATAGAAATAATAACACCTAATCATCAAATTATTACAACAATTCTATACATAGTTTTGACTATAGTTTTGTCATAACTTGACTCTTTATTGATTTTTATTTTATTAGAAATAAAAGTTATTTTAATCTAATAAAATAGATTAGAATAGAATAATACTTTTTAATAATTCATAATTTAAGAAATATTTTTCAACACCTAATCATCATATTATTAGAACGGTTATGAACAAAAAACTATTTCTGAAGAATAATATGATTTTTCTTAGTAATTATCTAAAAATAGAAAATAAAATAGAATAAAAATAGAATTCTTGTTTTAAAATGATAATAATCTAATATAATCTAATATAACATAATATAATATAATATAATATAATATAATATAATATAATATAATATAATATAATATAATATAATATAATATAATACAATATATGATATGATATAAGTTCTAAATTACATCATATTTATGCAGTATTATTAGAGCTGAATTATAATATTGATTGGTCTGTGTAACGTACCTTAGTGCTGGCGACCCCGACCTCAGGCCCAGCATTGATGTGAACCCCACAGTCGGTCTCTCTGCAGATTGAGCTGCCCACAGTGTTGGTGATGCCCACAGTCAATGCCCCACGCTTCTTACAGTAGCGGAGAGCCATCAGAGTGTCCGCCGTCTCGCCTGATCAATATTACAAACAAATGTCTTCATCAGTATCACTGAAATAAAGCTTTTTGAGGGATTAACCTAAAACATGCACTATGGACCAATAATAAAATAACTATTATAAATATTCTTACTAGTATTTTACTGTATTCAGTTAAAGTGCCTTGAGTAGAGGGATATTTCTCACTCCTGAACAATGAATTCATGATTTACAACTAATTTAACAAAAAAAAAAAAAAATTGTGGTTAACCTAAAACCTGCACCATCATCACTATAGGCAAAATAAAAACTATTTTAAATAGTATTACTAGTATTTTACTGTATTCAATTAATGTGCCACAAGTAATAAGACATTTCTCACACCTGACAAATCAGGAAATTATTGATTTACAACTAATTTACCAAACTAACTGACTAAATAAATAAATAAATTCATTGTAAATACATTGTCTTTAACCTAAAATCTGCACCATTATCCATATAGAAAAATAATAAAAACTATTTTAAATAGTATTACTAGTATTTTACTGTATTCAATTAATGTGTCACAAGTAGAAAGACATTTCTCACTCCAGACAAAAAGGAAATGATTGATTTACAACTAATTCAACAAACTAACTGACTAAATAAATAAATAAACAAATAAATTGTGGTTAACCTAAAACCTGCACCATTATCACTATAGAAAAAGTAATAACTATTGTAAATACTATTACTAGTATTTTACTGTATTCAGTATATGTGCCACGAGTAGAAAGACATTTCCCACTCCTGAAAAATAAGGAAATTATTAATTAATTTACAACTAACTAACTAACTAACTAACTAACTAACTAACTAACTAACTAACTAACTAACTAACTAACTAACTAACTAACTAACTTAATAATTAAAATAAATAAATAAATTGTGGTTACCCTAAAACCTGCACCATAATAGTAATGCTTGTATTTTACTGTATTCGATCAATGTGCCACAAATAGAAAGATGCACAGCACAGTGACGCAGTGGGTAGCACAATTGCCTCACAGCAAGAAGGTCGCTGGTTCAAGCCTCAGCTGGGTCAGTTGGTATTTCTGTGTGGAGTTTGCATGTTCTCCCCATGTTCACGTTGGTTTCTTCCGGGTGCTCCGGTTTTCTCCACAGTCCAAAAACACGTGGTATAGGTGAATTGGGTAAGCTAAAATTGTCCATAGTGTATGTGTGTGATTGAGTGTGTATGAATGTGTGGAGTGTGTATGGATGTTTCCCAGTCATAGGTTGCTGCTGGAAGGGCATCTGCGGCGTAAAACTGGATAAGTTGGCAGTTAATTTCTTCATTAATTAAAATAAGTAGGCGGTTCATTCTGCTGTGGCGACCCCAGATTTATAAAGGGACTAAGCCTAAAAGAAAACGAATGAATTTACTTATTAACTCTAAATCAAAATCTCATCACAAGATTTTATTTAGACTCAGTCTAACACTAAGGACAATAATCATACAAAAGAAGACAAAAAATGTATAATATATATATTTTTTAAGGACATACAGCTATGGAAACCAACAGAAAATTCTGAGTTTCTCTGGATTTATTAAGTATTAAATGTTAACATTCAACCAAATATTGACTAAAGGGGTAGTTCTTCCAAAAACTAAAAAGAAATTCTTTCATCCTTTACTCATCTTTTTTTCTTCTGTTTAATAGAAAGGAAGATGCACTGAAGATATACAGATGAATATTAGAAAAAACAGCAACTGACATATTTTTTTGTTCCCAATGTGGATGTTCGTGGTTGTTATTGTTCCAACATTCCTCAGAATATCTTCTGAAGAAACTCATAAAATTGTGAGTAAATGGTGAGGGAATGTTCATTTTTGGGAACCATGAACTCATCTGAAGTAAAAACATTGGTATTGTGTTGTCTACTCTGATATCGTTTTTTATCTGTCCTGTGGGCATATGGATATTATATCACCTCATGCACTTACTGTTGTGTAATTCAGTGCTATATCAGTCCGGAGGTCACTATTATCATCTCTTTCTGGATAATAAATCATAAGACTGACGGTAAAGAGCTGCACTTTACCTGACTGGCTGATGAAGAAACAGACGTCATCTCTGAAGACAGGAGTGATGCGATCCAGGAAATCACTGGCCAGCTCCACCATAACAGGAAGCTCAGTCAACTCCTCCAGGATCTGTCGAGTCTGCATAGAGAAACACAGAAAATGCTGTGATCATGTGCTCTAGTTTGACCAAAGTCCGACAGGAGATCTGATGGACAACAGTCAGATATACAGCAGGTTTTGAGCCTTTTTCATAATTTAAGTGGGAGACTGCAAATGGTAACACATTTATTCTATGGTTTGTTGAAATTATTGATTCTGATTGGCTGGAAGGTATGCAATTAAAACATTATATGCAAATGCAGTTTTGATCACAAATAAGTTTTGATCACAATTTGAAATAAATGCGCTACATTCGAACGTTAATAGTAATCAAAGCAACTCAGCAGCAGTTGCCAGAGCCTTCATTCCTCCAGGATACAACGACTAGTCTTTTCATTGGTGAGCTGATGGAAATGAACCAACTCGCCAATGTGGTCCAAAATATTTACGAAGAGGTAGCTAACTCATGTTACTATGAGCTATTAGATATTCCCATGTCATATAAATACAGTGCATGCGGAAAATTCATGACGCTTAACTGTTTCCAGATTTTTTTATCTGACAGCCTTATTCCAAAATGGATTAAATTAATTTATTTCCTCAAAACTCTACACACAGAACCCCAGACAATGTGAAAAAACTATTTTTTGAAACTGTTGCAAATTTATTAAAAATAAAAATGAAAAATCACATGTATATAAGCATTTACAGCCTTTGCTCAATACTTTGTTGATGCACCTTTGGCAGCAATTACTGCCTCAAGTCTTTTTGAATATGATGCACAAGCTTGGCACACCTGTCTTTGGGAATTTTTGACATTGCTCTTTGCAGTACCTCTCAAGCTCAATCAGGTTGGAAGGAAAGTGACAGTGTACAACCTTTTTCAGATCTCTCCAGAGATGTTTAATAGGATTTAGGTCTGGGCTCTGGCTGGGCCATTTAAGGACATTCACAGAGTTGTTGTAAATCCACTCCATTGATATTTTGGCAGTGTGCTGTAGGGCATTTTCCTGCTGGAAGATGAACCGTTGCCCCAGTCTGAGATCAAGAGCACTCTAAAGCAGGTTTTCATTCAGGATGTCCCTGTACATTGCTGCATTTATCTTTCCCATGATGCTGCCACCACCATGCTTCACTGTAGGGATGGTATTAGCCTGGGGATAAGTGGTGCCTGTTTTTTTCCAAACGTAATGCCTGGCATTCAATTTTAATCTCTTCAGACCACAGAAATTTGTTTCTTATGGTCTGAGAGTCCTTCAGATGCCTTTTGGCAAATTCCAGGCAGGGTGTGGCTTCCGTCTGGCCACTTTACCATACAGACCTGATTGGTAGATTGCTGCACAGATGGTCGTCCTTCTGTAAGGTTTTCCTCTCTCCACAGAAAAACGCAGGAGCTCAGAAAGAGTGATCATCGGGTTATTGATCACCTCCCTGAATAAAGCCCTTTTCCCCTGATCACTCAGCTTAGATGGCCGGCCAGCTTTAGGAAGAGTCCTGGTGATTCCAAACATCTTCCACTTACAGATGATGAAGGCCGCTGTCCTCATAGGAACTTTCATAGCAGCAGAAATTTTTCTGTAACCTTCCCCAGCCTTGTGCCTCAAGACAATCCTGTCTTGGAGGTCTACAAACAATTCCTTTGTCTTCATGCTTGGTTTGTGCTTTGACATGCACTGTCAACCCTGGGACCTTATATAGACAGGTGTATGCCTTTTCAAATCATGTCCAATCAACTAATTTACCAATAATTTACATAATACAATAATTTACTAATTTACAGCAAAGGCTGTGAATACTTAATAAATTTGCGATAGTTTCTAAAAACTCTTTTTTTCACATTGTCATTATGGTGTATTGTGTGTAAAATTTTGAGGAAATAAATGAATTTAATCCATTTTGGAATAAGGCTGTAACATAAAAATAGTGGAAAAAGTGAAGCGCTATGAATACTTTCTGGATGCACTGTGTATATACCTGCTATATCAATCGCACATACAACCTATCTCCTTGTCTGCTTGTTATTCCTTCAAAGAGGGAAGATCTAAAAAGATGAAAAATTTATCAAATATTCCACTTCAAAAAGCAATTCTAGTTTTAAACTATTTTTTTTTTACTAGTTTTTGTCAATGACAGTACAGAATGCATGGCATTTTTGTTCTAGTTTACAAGGTCTTTTGTTTTAGTTTACTTTTTGGTGCTTGTTATTGCCTTATTAAATTATAGGCAAATATATTCTCCAACAAAATCACCCGAATCATTCTAAAATAATATATTCTTTGCAAACAGCGCTATTCGAGCCATGTGGGGAAGTTGTAATATTGCAATGACTTTTTTTCATTATCGTGCAACCCTAATATACAATATCATTTTTTTATTTTCATCTGGAAAGCAATAGCATTGTTCTGTTAATAAAATAAGAAGGAAATAAATAATTGAAACACTCACCGCCACTCCAGCATGATAACTGGTCCCGCAGCCAATCATGATCAGGCGTCTGCATCTTTTGATCTCTTTCAGATGGTCAGTCAAACCCCCGAGAAAAACTGTGCACAAAAATAAACATGCTGACTAGGCTACATACAAACAGCCATCATAGCATGATGATTTCTTTCAAAAAAAAATTTAGTATAGTGGTGAAGTGCATCATTGTCCTAGTGCTTAAACGTGTAAACACTGATGCTAAGTGCTCTATTTTGTTTATAGCATTTGTCAAGCTTAACCATTTGAGGTGGGGTTTCATGAAGCTATTGGTGCAGAAATAGCACACCACCTTTAGGAGTAATGTAATTCTGTAATATCAAATCAGTATTGTTCCTGCGTTTTTAGGGGTGGCGAACTGAATTTCAAGTGGATGTTCAGGCAAAGTGGAAGGTCATGTACCTGTGTTTTTGTCAAAAAAGATTCTGCCTCTCATGGTGTTGTAGACAGATTCAGGCTGTTCAAAGATCTCCTTCTGCATGAAGGCCTTGAAGTTACCTGAACCGTATGAAATGAAAGATATGTGAGCACAAATAAAAGATAAAGAACTTACTAAGACCTAAAGAAATAATACTGAGATGCCCAAATGATTAGAACTTTCAGAAAATTGTCCTTTTGAGTTAAAAAACAAAAAAAAACAAAAAACTAGTCAGGTTCATTCTGCTGTGATGATCCCTGATGAAGCAGGGAAAAGCCGTAGGAAAAATAGTGAGTGAGTGCAAAAAACAGCAAATGTGTTTGGTGCATTATTACATAATATCCATGTTTTTATGCAAATAAACAAAATCAGCCAAAAGCATTCAGATTTAAAGGACTGATAGTTTACACAGCCTTATGTACTAAAAAAAATATTTTGTGTATTTTTGAAAATTTGTATACAACAATGTAATATCATTTTTATTCAAATGGATGTCTAAAAATGACTATAAATGCTGTAAAATGTATACCAGGTGGCAATATCACTTTGTAAAAAGTAAAAACTAACGAACATGTGCCTGTGTACACGTGATCCTGTAGTCCATCAGTTTTTGTTTGGTTGTCACACACTTGCGCATGGCTATAGACTGAACATGAAAATGCCTATAGTGCATCTGCCAAATGTATATACATAAGCACATAGTAAAGATCCATTTATATTAAAAACAATTATAACTATATTTCCAAGAATGCCAACTGGTAAAAGTCACTTTAAACACAATAAAGCATTATATGCCTTAAGCTAAATTAGTATGCATCGAATATCGATGTTTTGAAATACACAACAAAATACACTTGCAACTCCTGCTGGTCAGTATAGCATAAAAACAACACACTCCTAAAGGTACAGTTCACCCAGAAATGAACATTCTGTTATAATTTACTCACCTTTCACTTGTTCCAAACCATTATAAGTTTCTTTCTTCTGTTGAACACAAAAGAAGATATTTTGAAAAATGTTGGAAACTGCTAACCACTGACTTCCAAAGCATTATTTTCTTTCTATGGATATCAGTGGTTACCGGTTTCCAACAATCTTCAAAATAGCTTCTTTTGTGTTTAACAGTAAAAAGTAACTAGTAAAAGCTTGGAAACACTCTTTTTGGGTGAGCTATCCCTTTAAGCAAACATGCATTTGTAAATAATTTTACAAACTTAACAGCAAATATATCGTCTATAAGGTTCTATCTGCATTTTGAAAGATTTTGAGATATTGAGCTTTAAAGTTTTTGCATTCCATAGCAAACAGTGTGTTACATTTGTTTTTTGAAATAGAAAGTCTTAAAATGTAAACAACTTATAAAAACATCCCATAATGTAAATAATTTTTTTATGTAAATAAGTCATTTAATAAGAATATGCCAATAACTCAATTTTGACAAAAATGTCAGATAGAACCTTATAATTTTAAGGTGATGATATTTTAAAAGTACAATTTAATTAATGCAATGCAATTAGTTAATAATATACTACAATTAAATATAAAATCTGTTCATTTTGTGTGTTTTCATCAGTTTTCAAGATTGTATGTTCTCTATATTGTAATAGAGGAAAATGACAAAAACAGATGACTTACTATTATCTCGCTTACTCCTAAATATCTCATTAAAAGTCTACAACTTTATAAAATTGATCTGAGAGCAGGTTATGAAAAACATATACTGTATACAATGGTTAAATAATTTGCAGATCTCAGTGAACTCATATTAGGGCTAGGGCTTTTACCTGTTACCTGTTGAAATTTTTTCCCTTCCTTTTTTTTAACAAGTGTTTTTATTAGTTTTGCAACAGCAATAGAAAAATACAAGAAATTTAATTAAAAATTGAAAAACAATTAGGACAAATAAGGTTAATTCTTCAACTACGGGCACTTTTAAGTCCTTTAATCATATATCCAAAAATATATATAATTTTGTTAAAATTCCACTTTCTTTGTCAAACTAGCAATAAAACTTCTTTAAAAAAAATACTAGCTTTCTATTATACTTTTTTCATATTACTCATCCTCCTTTTAGGTGTCAAAATTACTGTTTTCACCTTGTCGCACACCCAGAGTTTCAAACTTCAACAATGAAAAAAACATTTTGAAATATTATTTATCTGGTATCTATTAATGTATCTTAATGAAACACTTGTGAAATCCTTTAAATATTTTATGGTTATTAATGTGAGACTGTTATCAATATTATTTTTTATACAAAATATAGCTGCCGCACAGTACTGTATCAGTGCATTTCCCCCACAACACTGTAACGTCGCTATAAAAAGTTTGTGTGAAAGATTATTTAGATGGTTCCTATGAAAATGAATAGTGCCATCTGATAACATGTTCAAGATGGAGGCAATTTTAATTTTTATCAGCAACACTTGAAGGAAAATCACGGTAAATATAGCTAGATAAGGAAATACATTTATTATACATTTAGTCATTTCCAAACATGCTGTACCTTCAAAGATGTTTTTAAAAACCAAACAAAATTAAGGTAAATAAGAGATTTTGTTTTGTATACATGAAAGGCTAGTATCAATTCAAAGCTAATTGGTGAAGCTATTTTTCATTTTTTCACAATAAACTGTTGAAATGTCATTTCCACCACTGTCATTTCCATCACCACACACATTCTTTAAAAATATTTTAAAAGTTCTCATCACACATCAAAAGTGTATTCACAATGTATAAATTCATGCTCTATTTAATATACAAATTCAGTTTATTTTCTAATAAGCTCTTAACCAAATTAATATTACATTTTAGAGTGTGACAGGTGTACAATACAACTTACAACTAATTTATTTCATTGACAAATTTATAAATATTATATATATTGTGGAAAGATTGGTTAAACTATATACAAAAATGATCTTAGACAATGTTTGACTGCCATCATTTATTTCATTTTGAAATATGCTGTATAGTGAGACATGGTGGAATTGACATTTGTTCAGTTCACAATGGAAAAATGTTTCTCTTCTTATCTAAGTTTGTCCTCTTACAGATCTTAAAACTACACAAATTGTTTAAACTTATGAGGCTATGTAACTTTAATTTTGAACAAGTTTTTTTACTCAAATTCACAAGGCTAAAAGTGCCTGTAGTTGAAGAATAAATGGTTTCAAAGAAAATACAAAGAGGCAGTCAATTGGGGTAGTAAGCATATTAAGCATCACTCTGCTGCTCAGAATCTGCATTATGTTGGACCAGGTGATCAAGAAATGGTTGCCATATATTGTAAAACTTATCAAGGTTATCAATAACAACTAATTCATTCCATGAGCAATATTTAAATGAGATAAGTTAGCCATGTCTTAAATCGAGGAATAGAATTTTTCCCTTCCTTTTTTAAAAAGTAATTCAGTGAAATAACATTTGGGTAGTGTCAGTGTGATGCGGGACCTTTCATGATCTGCTGGAGCTCCATCTGAAGGGTTTGAATGACACGGACAGGATCTTCTCCAGCCGCTCGCTTAACGCGGTGCACATAGAGCTTCCCCTCCATCACTACAGCAACGTCATCGTCCTCCACGTAAATCACCTTGTTGGTGTGCTCAATGATGGCACTGAGAGACAGAGAAATGTAAACAATGACTCTACTTCTTACTTCACGATCCCCTGTAATAAGGTATTATGGCCAGCAGGATGCACTGCTGAGCTTAATATCATTTGCATATCACTTTATCTCCATTTCAGGTAGCAACTTGTAGGACCTGTTAAACCTTGATATTTAAAACCTCTAATGTTATATATTATAGCTTTTAAAAGGTTTTACATCTGTAATGAAAGCGATATTTAATCTATTTTGTCAGCACACTGTTATTTGAGACTTGGATAGTTCACTCACAAATTAAAATGAAGCCATTGTTTATTAAATTGGTACAAACTTATTTGGGTGTATTTCTTCTGTTGAACACAAAAGAAAATATTCTGAAGAATGTCTGAAACTGGTAGCCATTTGCCTGTTAAGGATGTCAATGGCTCCAGAAGAATCCAGCATTCTTCAAAACATCTTCTTTTGTGTTCGAACTCTTAAAAGTTTTAAACAACTTGAGAGAGTGTAAAATAACATTTTTGGATGAACTTTTCCTTCAACCTGTGATCTACAACTGTTAGTTTACTGGAGAGATTATGCCAGAGATATAGACTTTTCAATATTCGGTTTCAGTTGGAAATACATCACAATACTGAAGTAAAGTGGGTAGAATCTTCATTTTACACAGACTTTAATCTGCAATGCCTAAAGGCGGATTGCGAGTGGGACGAAAAATGGGCCACTTTATAATAAAATATGTTACCTGGCATCAGAAGCAAAGTAAAACTCCACCGCCAGTCTGTCGTCAATTGAGTGCAGGGCATTAGAGCTTCCCACTCCGTTATGCAGGTTTTTCTCTTGTTCATCTCTTCTGGAATCACCTTGAGGAAAAAAGAAATAACCATTTACATCCAATGTAATTTACATGTATATCCATCTAAAATATCGGGTGAAATGTTGACGGAGAAGTTAAGTACTGTGATTTAGCATTCAGCATGCACATAATTAGCATAAAAAGTGCCATAGAATGCATTGATTCAATATGTTAAATTGTTGTCTGATATGTACACAGTACAAAACACAGTGCTCAGCATCAATGTGTACATGTCATTTTGAAAAAATATTTTTTTTTATCCTTTTTTTTGTGAATTCAGGTCAAACAAAACTGTTTTATTAAACAGATTAAAATAATATTTTAGGCAACAAATATCTTTAGAAAGGCAACACATTTAATTCCAAGAAAAATATTACAAACTACAAAATTTCAACAAAATGTTAAATCTTTTAATGTTATATATATAATATATATATTTATTTTTGCTTCTCTTGATTTTTTGTCTTTTTTAGTTTGTATTTTACATTTTTCGCTACCAAATAAATTTAGTTGTACTAGTTTTTGCACTGTTAAAGTTTTTTTTGTTAGATTAGTCCCAGTTTTGGCTCCAGTACTGACTAATCTAATGTATTTACACAAATATAATATTGTAAAGGATCCTAATAACAAGTATTAATTTATTAGACAGATTTGTGAGGGGTGGACTTGTATATGCTGAGCTCTGTATGTGGCTTAGGCAAGTAAAGTCCAATCCTTTGAAAAAATCCTTATCCCTTATGTCCAATCCTTTTGAAAGAAAAGCTACTCTTGAACATATTTGAAATGGTCATGAATATTACTGAGCATTGCACTGACGCTCCACTATGTCAGTGCATGCGATCTCTCTCTCTCTCTCTCTCTCTCTCTCTCTCTCTCTCTCTCTCTCTCTCTCTCTCACTCTCACTCTCTCTCTCTCACTCACTCTCTCTCTCACACACACGCACAGACGCACGCGCGCACACACGCGCGCACACACACGTGTGTACACATGCACGTGTTTTCTGATTGGGCTGTTCTTCATCGGAATTTTACACTTAAAGGATTTCCATGAGAATGAGGAAACAATGTTGTTTAAAGTCAATGTTATGTCATTTCCATGAACTCTTATTATTTAGTCATGCCTTGGTGCACTGTAAAACAAATGAAGGGATCCACACAACTCAGTCATGTTTTCCCAACACAAATCAATAACATTAACTTAACTGTTTTTAATAATTTAAGCCGATTGAACATAAAACACTTGTTTTTCGCAACAAAGCTCAATAATTTTGTTGTTTTCGCTTATTTTAAATAAGTAGTTTTGAATAAGCAGCAAAATAAATTTCCAAAAAGTCTACATTTCAAAATAAAAGTCTGTATCCAGATTTTCATTTTTTGGGACCTTTATATAAACAGAGAGAAGATTTATTTCAACACATTTCTAAACATAATAGTTTTAATAACTCATTTCTAATACCTGATTTATTTTATCTTTGCCATGATGACAGTAAATAATATTTGACAAGACATTTTTCAAGACACTTCTATACAGCTTAAAGTGTCATTTAAAGGCTTAACTAGGTTAATTAGGTTATCTAGGCAAGATAAGGTAATTAGGCAAGTTATTGTATAACGATGGTTTGTTCTGTATAGACTATTGAAAAAAAAATAGCTTTAAAGGGGCTAATAATTTTGTCCTCAAAATGGTGTTTAAAAAATTAAGACCTGCTTTTATTCTAGCCGAAATAAAACAAACAAGACTTTCTCCAGAAGAAATAATATTATCAGACATATTGTGAAAATTTTCTTGCTATGTTAAACAACATTTAGGAAATATTTAAAAAATAAAAATAAACTCAAAGGGTGCTAATAATTCTGACTTATATACAATTTATAGTTATGTGTTTAAGTAAAATTTTACATTCTGTAAACTACTGATGACATTTTCTCTCAATTTGAATGTGCAAGTTTGTGTGTATATACATATTTTTCCTAATATTTGATATCTGAAAACATGGACAATGGAAATGCTGCAACAATACTATGCTTATTTGAACATTTTAAGACACTTCCTCATTAGATCATAAAATAAATCACAAATGATCATTTTACTTAAAATATATACCTATTCATATTAACTTTGATAATAAATAGCAACTTTTTTATATTTTAACATGTAATTTTTTTTCACAGCTCTGTTCGCTATATAACATACTATATTTATGTCACTGTATAATATTTATTAAAAATGTCAAATAAACTATCATACTATATCATAACTATCATAGTATTACTGATATCACAAACAGAGGATGACAAATGTTGCCATAAAAGATCATATTTCAAAGTTAGTTTTGGGCTTGGTTCCACAAGCCTGTTTAATAGCTCTGGCCAAAATGTGCCAGAGGTCAGCAATGCTTTTATGTCAAAACTATGTGAGTAAAAGAATGTGACACACACATCAAATTTAAAGTTACAGAAATATTACAGAAATTTTATCCTTCAGAAATATTCCTAATATGCTGATCTGCCACTTGAGAAACACACACACACACACATATATATATATATATATATATATATATATATATATATATATATATATATATATATATATATATATATATATATATATATATATATATATATATATATATTGTATACTGTGAAAAATTATTTATAAAATTGATGTAAAATATTATTATTTTCTTATTTATAATATTATTAGTTAAATAATTATATATAATGTTATATATAACTCGCGTAAAGCAGTGGCGCAGTTGGTAGTGCTGTCGCCTCACAGCAAGAAGGTCGCTGGGTCGTTGGTTCGAGCCTCGGCTCAGTTGGCGTTTCTGTGTGGAGTTTGCATGTTCTTCCTGTGTTCGAGTGGGCTTCCTCCGGGTGCTCCGGTTTCCCCCACAGTCCAAAGACATGTGGTACAGGTGAATTGGGTAGGCTAAATTGTTCATAGTGTGTGTGTGGATGTTTCCCAGAGATGGGTTGCGGCTAGAAGGGCATCAGCTGTGTAAAAACTTGCTGAATAAGTTGGCGGTTCATTCTGCTGTGGCGACCCCGGAATAATAAAGGGACTAAGCCGACAAGAAAATGAATGAATTATATATAACTCACATAATTATATTTAATTTCCTATTCGTTTGTTTTTATTTGCTAAGTATTTACAGATTTTTTTAAAATAATTGTTATTATTTATTTTAATACAACTTGAATTTATTTGCATGTTTGAATCCAATCTAGTTTATTAATTGTATCAACTTTTATCAACAATCTTGAATTATTTTTATTATTCCATTATTATTATTTTTTATTTAATACCTATTTTAATACAGTGTTTTTGTCATTTTTATTTGAAACTTTTCATGTAATTTCAATAATTTAGAATTATTCATGTTGTAAACAAACTTTATTGTTTAAAAATTGGAATATATTGCAACATTGATGACTTTACTGTCACTTTTTAGACATTTTTTTATTTCTAATTAAACACCTTCTGACCAAACAGCACCTACTTCTGAACAGTGCTGTATAATCCAACAGAACAAAACCTTCATGGAGATGAGTGAAAATGTTAGACATGACCAACTCACTGATGGAAATAGCTCTGAAATGAAAAGTTCAAAAAGTGCGATCTGTGGGTGTGGAATTTGGCTGCATATTTAGTCAGAGATAAATTCACTTGAGTGAGCAGAACTGGTTTGGGTGGATGAACAGGCGGATGAGAAGAAAAGATGACGTGGATTGAACTTACTGCAGTTGTACTGGACAGGAATCTGCTCTGTGGAAAGTTCATATTGACTGCGGATGCCGATGAGCAGTGGACTGCCTCTCCTGGTCAAAAACACAAAAAGACACACATCTGCTAATGAATGACTGTGCCAAGCAGGTGTTGTGGGTATAAAAACTGAAAATTACAGATCTTTTGAAGACATTTAAAGGGTTAGTTCACCCACAACAAAGTGTATTTTTCGACACAGCGGAAAGAACCACCAACTTATCCAGCATATGTTTTATGCAGCGGATGTCCTTTCAGCTGCAACCCATCACTATAGGAAACATCCAGACACACTAATTCACACACATATTCTACAGATAATTTTTTCAATTCACTTATAGCACATGTTTTTGTACTTTTGGGGTAAACCTGAGCACCTGGAAGAAACCCACGAGAACATGGGGAGAACATGCAAACTCCACACAGAAATGCCAACTGACCCAGCCAGGGCTTGAACCAGCGACCTTCTTGCTGTGAGGCGATTGTGCTACCCACAGCGCCACCCGTGCTGCCCATTTCTCAGTGTCATCTCATTTCAATTCTAAATTGATGTGCGAAATTTTTGTTCCTATTTTGAGAGCCTTATTCAAAAATCTGATGCCTCAAGACTCATAAAGAGATCTGAAACACATGCATATGAATATCAAGTGGCTTAAAAGAAGCCAATATATGTGAAGCCACTTTATATTCATTACTTATCTCCGGGGCAGATGGAAACACTTTCAGCTTAGCTTAGCATAGATCATTGACTCAGATTAGCCCATTAGCATCTTGCTCAAAAATGGCCAAAGTATTTCCATAATTCTGCTATTTAAATTATTCTGTTTAGCATCATATTCTAAGATGGTCAAACAGCAAAGGTAGTGCTTTCTAGGAATGATACTCTCAGTCCAGCATAATGATCAAGGAACTTTGCTGCCGAAACATGGCTGCAGCAGGCGCAATGATATTTGATTTTAATACAATGTTTGTTCAATTGTTTGTTTTATGCTAATGTAGGTTTATTCATTTATTTATTTATCACAATATTAATATTTTATTCATGAAATAAAATGTTTATAATGATTTTATTATGATGTTTATATATAGTTGAAGTCAGAACTATTAGCCCCCCTGTTTATTTTTCCCCCCAATTTCTGTTTAACGAGGAGCTGATTTTTTCAACACATTTTTAAACTTAATAGTTTAAATAACTCATTTCTAATAATTCATTTATTTTATCTTTGTCACAATTACAGTAATTAATATTTGACTAGATATTTTTCAAGACACTTCTATACAGCTTAAAGTGACATTAAAAAGCTTAACTAGGTTAATTAGGCTAACTAAGCAGGTTAGGGTAATTAGGCAAGTTATTGTATAACGATGTTTTTTTCTGTCTGACTATTTAAAAAAAATAGCTTAAAAGGGCTAATAATTCATTCATTCATTCATTCATTCATTCATTCATTCATTTTCTTTTCGGCTTTGTCCCTTTATTAATTTGCGGTCGCCACAGCGGAATGAACCGCCAACTTTTCAAGCATGTTTTTACGCAGCGGATGCCCTTCCAGCCGCAATCCATCACTGGGAAAGGGCTAATAACTTTGTCCTTAAAGTGATTTTTAAAAAATAAAAAAATGCTTTAATTCTAGAGGAAATAAAACAAAAAAGACTTTCTCCAGAAGAAAAAATATTATCAGACATACTGTGAAAATTTCCTTGCTCTGTTAAACATCATTCGGGAAATATTAAACAAGTAAAAAAATCAAAAGGGGGGGGTTAATAATTATGACTTCAACTGCATATATATATGTATCTCAACATGAGCACTTCATTTATCATTAATTTAAATTTTTATTATTATGTATCTGTGTATGCAGATTTTATTTGTTTCGACTTGAGTATTTTTACGTCATTTACCTATTAATATATTAATATTATTTATTAGATTTATTAGGTGGGATGTCTTGAGTTTGACTATATCTACGATTATCTCGCATTTCCTTGTGTGACCTGATGAAGATCTTGTAGGTTGAAACGTTTAGTGTGGCGATTTATGTTTAGTTCCGTCTTTATATATGAACACAAGCCAAACATTTGGTATCTTTTACCAACATCTTAAAGTGTAAGACAAATGCAATTCGAAATCTTTTAATAGCATATTTATTTAACATGAAGATCAATGAAAAGCATACTGTTTTAGAAAAACGTGACATGATGATATGAGATTCTGACTGTATGATAACCTTGGATAAAAATATCACAGTGTTACAGTATAGTGTTAACTGCTCCAAAATAAGTTTGTTTTAAATGACTGGGTACAAAAAAAAAACTTTGTTCTTGTACTAAACACAATTTATTTTATTTTAACAATTTTAAATATTTGGGAACATCAGCTTTTGATAAAGAGGCTCATTTACTGCTGGAGAAACTGATGCCCTAAAACTAAATAAAATAGTTGTGAAAAACATGTTTTAAAAAATGTCCATATACCTTAGGAACGGTATAACAGAAAACATTGTCGATTTTAAAACCTTGACTTATCCAAAGCGCAGTAAACCTTGAAACTTGTTATCGTCCCGTGCCTACATTGAGTATATTATGAATTTCACCTCATGCTAAACTAACCCTTTAATCTCCTTTCTGGGATAATTCTGTCATTGTTTCTATGGTAGAACAGCACACCTGCTGGACTTTGCCCTAGTTTCAGTAGTGGAAAGAAACTGCTCCTTTATTGGCTATTTGAAGATTATTACCCCTGCTATTAAATAGACACCCATGTTAAGCAGAGGTCTTTCACTCTCTCTGCAGTGAGTGCAGTGGATTTTGGATTGTAACTAAACAGGCAATTTGTGAATAAATCATTGAATCGTGAACAACACAAGTGCTGGTGTTTAAAGCAAATGGGACACTTTAAGATGATTTAGTGGTTTGGTGTCACGTGTAGTAAAATATTAAGCAAATTAACAAAATAGTTCACCTAAAAATGTTTATTCGTTCACTACTGACTTTATGAGTTTCTTTTTTTATGTTGAGGCTAAAAGAAGATATTTTAAAGAACACTGGAAAGCGATAGCCACTTGTATAGTAGAAAAAAAACAAGCAAATTAAATTCAGTGGTTACAAATTTCCAACTTTCTTCAAAATATCTTCTTTTGCGGTTAACAGAAGAAACAAACTCAAAAAGGTTTTGTCAAAAGAACAGGGGGAGTAAATGATCACAGAATTTTCCATTTTAGGTTAACTATCCCTTCAGGGCGGGTGTCCACCCAGTGTTTTTATGCTGCAGAAACATGAACGCTGTTCTAAACACGTAGCGCTGAGCTCTTTAATTACATAATTTTTCTTCTGAAGAAAGTCTTTTGTTTTTTTTTAGCTAGAATAAAAGCAGTTATTAATTTTTTTAAACACCATTTTAAGGACAAAATTATTAGCCCCTTTAAGCTAAATGTTTGTTCGATAGTCTACAGTTGTCTAATTCCATTAACTTGTCTAATTACCCTAAACTGTCTAGTTAATCTAATTAACCTAGTTAAGCCTTTAAATGTCACTTTAAGCTGTATAGAAGTGTCTTGAAAAATATCTGGTCAAATATTATTTACTGTCATCATGGCAAAGATAAAATAAATCAGTTAATAGAAATGAGTTATTAAAACTATTATGTTTAGAAATGTGTTGAAAAAAAATCTGCTCTCTATTAAACAGAAATCTGTCATCAGTCTTCAACTGTACTTGTATATTTAGTTTATTTTTGTAGCAAAATTATGCAAAATGTTTAGAAGAATGTTAAAATCCAGAGAAGTATGTCACTTTAACTAGTGTGAAAACGTGTCCTGTTTTGTCATGCTATGAGGTCATACACCCTCAAATTCTAGTTTGCTATTATAAAAAAACAGGGAAACACCAAAGATGCTTCAATATTATGTGTGTTTTATTAGACTGCACAGAGCAGCATTAAAACAGAATGCATTTAGTTTGATAAAATTGCACTATTTCTTCCCCATTTAATCACAAGTGGAAGAACCGGAAGTGGTGGACTGTGGTAAAATGAAAAGCTGCACTGCTTTCTTGACTAATGGTGGTATGAATCTACTCATAACATCTTAACTACTCATAGTAGAATCAAGAAGTTTTATATTATGGAAATATTTTATATTATGGAAATCTTCAGGGTTTTTGTGTGATATATCGCTGATATCGTGATCTATCATTATATCAAAATAGCTATGATATCATATCGTATTACTGTACCTGAATATTCGACTACTTTTTTCACTTCCATCTTTGCTCTATCTTTATTTATTCTTGCAATTTCTTTCATTCACCATTCTACAAGATTATTCCAATCAAAGTTGAGGATTTAATTCCAAATAGAGATATTCAAGTCATCTGCAGAAATTGCATTCATATCGCAATATAAATCCCAGCAAAATAAAATATCGCAATGTCATATTTTTCCAATATTGTGCAGCCCTATTCTAAACTATTATACATATTTCTCTTCTTTGAGGAGAACATAACGAACATTATACTGAACTATGTTCCTGTGTTTTCTTTTCATACAATAAATGCCAGCAGGATCTATATTTCCACTGATTTTCATTGCATGAAAAAAAAAAAGAAATACATAAATGTGTTTGTGTTCTCTAGATGAAAATCATTTAGGTTTGGAATAACATTAACAAAACATTACTTTTGCTTTTGGACAATATAAATGTCAATACTAACTGTACATTTAGCCAGGGGATGATAACCGTTTTTAAGGTATACCAGGGTTTGGAAAAGTCAAGGTTTTAAAACAGCCAAAATGTTCTGTTATACTGTTCCTATGATATATAGTTGAAACCAGAAGTTTACAAACACTCTAAAATAAGGAACATAACCATTTTTAAATAATATATCTGATGGTAAATCATACTAAACTTTTACTATTTTAGGTCCGTTTGGATTACCTAAATGATTTACATTTGCTAAATGCCAGAATAATGAGAATTTTTTTTTACATTTATTTATTTAATATTAATTTCTAGACAGTCAAAAGTTTACATACATTCCCTTAGTATTTTTTTAGCTTTACTTTTAAACTGTATAACTTTGGTCAAATTTATTGGGTATCCTTCCACAAGCGTCTCACATTAATTTGCAGGAATTTTTGTCCTGACAGAATTGGTGTAACTGAGTCAGATTTATTGGCTGCCTTGCTTGAACAAGCTTTTTCAACTCTGCCCACAAATGCTCTATAGGATTAAGTTCAGGGCTTTGTGATGGCCACTTCAATACATTCACTCTGTTGTCCTTAAAGCACATTTTAACTAACTAGGCAGTATGCCTAGGGTCATGGTCTGTTTAAAAGACCCATTTGTGGCCAAGTTTAAATTTCCTGGCTGATGTCTTGAGATGTTGCTTCAGTATTTCTACAAAATTTTCTTTCATAATGATGCCATCTATGATGTGAAGTGGACCAGTCCCTCCTGTAACAAAACAGCCCCACAACATGATGCTGCCACCCTCATACTTCACAGTTGGGATGGTGTTTCTATAGGCTTTCAAGCTTTCCCCTTTGTCCTTTAAATGTAACACTGGTCATTATGGCCAAAAAGTTCAATCTTAGTTCCATCAGATCACAAGAAATGTCTCCAAAAATGATTCTTTTTCCCCGTGCAAATTAGCAAATTGTTAAATCTGGCTTTTTTGTTGATTCTGGCTTGTTGATTTTCCATGTTGTCTCACAAGAAAGCAGTGTGTTTGTGGTTTTCCTTAAATACTATTCTACAGTTGTGTCTTCGATTAACTAAAATGTTGTCAATTAGTTAATCAGAAGCATCCAAAGCCTTAACACCATTATCTGAGCTTTTTCAGAGGCGTAATAATCTTATTGTATGTAAACTTGACTTTCAAGAAAAGTTATAATAATTTCTCAAACAATATCTCTCTCATTATTCTGCTGTTAAGCATAACAGAAACAAATTTGATAATCCTAATATACCTAAAAAAGAAAAAGTTTAGTCACATTATCTGACTTTTTTTAATGGTTATGTGCCTTTTTATAGTGTTTGTAAACTTCTGGTTTCAGCTGTATATAAGATTTTTTTACATTCCTTTTTTGGTTTCTAGGACAACAGCATCTCCAGGAAAAAGGATATCCAAAGATGCAGTTTTAAATTGTCGAGAAATGTGTGTTTTAGAAATTAATGAAGACAGAATTAGTCAATTAGTCATTTGAATTTAGCCTGACATGTTTATTGATACAAAATGTTTTAAATGCTTCTCAAAATAATATTTATTGTGTTTAAAGGGGAAAAAAGTTTTAGATATTTACCCAGACATTTAAAAAGAATATATTTCAGAGCAGTAATCACAATACCGTGAAACTGTGATATTTTTTTCCAAGGTTATCATACCGTTAGAAACATATACTGCCCCATGCCTGTGTATATTACCACACTTATCAGTTTTCATTCTATTTTATTTCTTTTTTCCATTCAAGACTTTTTCCTCATTGTATCTCAGGGTCTGTGGAATCATATAATTTGAAAATCTCTAAGAAAACACCACTCACGAACAATCCAAGCAACAACCCCCCTCAAATATTCCATGAAAAACATTTCCAAAAACTCTCTTAGATGGTTCAAAAACAACGAAAGCATTTTAGTGTCTGTGGAGCAACCCACACTGATGGGTCTTGCAACATTGCCTGCCTTAAAATGCTCCCTTCACCGCAGGACATAAGTGACCGAGAAAAACCCAACAACGCATTCGTTTACAATCAGCAGCGGGGCAGATGGGAATAATTAACTTCAGTCTTGGCCTCAAAATTATATATATAGAGTCAGAGTACCAACCAAGCGTGGTGAAAAACCTCTTCATAAACACCTTTGCTAGTTCCGGGATTCCTTGACTGAAGCAACTTTTTAAGAATCCTAGTTCCTTGTCTTTAAATTGTGAGCATTATAAACTTTTTTTTTCATGACAGCAGGTTATAACCTTAGGGTTCCTGTTCACTGGCATGAAAGAAAGGAACGAGGAAACCTGAATGTATTACAAAAATGGAAAAATAAAATGAGCTTTTACTGACCTGGTGGCAACAGCCTCTCCTGGGAAATGAATGCTTTTGAAAACCAGAGCAAATGCTCCTTCCTGAGGGAAGAACGATAGTGAATGAGACAAATGTTATGCTATGAAACGCTATGTTAGAAATATACAGTTGAAGGCAAAATTATTAGTTCTCCTGTGAAATTTTTATCATTTTTCAAATATTTCCCAAGTGATTGTATAATGCTAAACAGAGCCATTTTTACAGTATTTCCTATAATATTGTTTCTGAAAAAAATTGAATAGAATAGATCTTTATTATCATTGTCACAAGTACAACATAATTTACAAAGTGCTCACGTCATTGCAACAATCATTTTGTCTATATAAAAAAATGAAGTGCTAAAATTACTAAAATGGCATAAAAATAAATATATCTGACAGAATATGACCATACATGAGCTCAAGACATACATAAAAACTACATGATACACATTGGGGCTGCACGGTATTAGAAAAAAATTTGTATTGTTATATATTTTTTTATTCTATGATATATATTGAATATGAATACAATTTCACTAGATGAGTTGAATAACTGTTTGGAAAGAGTTTATAATTTTAGATTGATTGGGATGATTCTGTAGGGGAGTGTATAAAAAAAGGAAACAATCTACAAGCAGAAAAAATTTTAA
Organism: Danio rerio; assembly: GCF_052040795.2. Lineage (NCBI taxonomy): Eukaryota > Metazoa > Chordata > Actinopteri > Cypriniformes > Danionidae > Danio > Danio rerio. Next base: position 36,124,111 of record NC_141041.1, read on the forward strand.
TTAATTCAATAAAGAAAAATATGCAAATTAAATAAACAGTAGGGATGACCAATATATCGGCAGCCATATCGATATAGGCTGATATATGATAATTTTTATGTTTTTGTTAATGGTACAATATCAAAATTAGGCTGATATCTTTAAGCAGATTATGTAATTGTATAGAACTCTCTATAAGATCAGCTTGCAATTTAGATTTTTTTTATTTTTACTTTGAGTAGGCTATTCAGTTTATAAGATCAGATCAAACTTTTATGAAGTTTTCAAAATAAAATCAGTTATTTACTGTATAAAAATATAGCATTTTTAAATATTTATATTTATCGGCTGATATATCGGTTATCCGTCTCCAAAATCAAAGAGTTATCGATATCCGCCAAAAAATTATATTGTTACATCCCTAATAAACAGCTTTTTATTGTTTTCCAAAGAGTCGAAATGTAGTCAGGTATACAATATTTGAGTAATCAAATGTAAAACAATAATGCATATTCTTTGTTCTATAAATAATTCCAAAAATTTAATCATTATTAATTTTTCAAAGTTACAAACGGTAAATATTTTCATGCCTGAATGCTTTTAAAAGCCTTACACAGTCACAGGCCTCAAAAACACGTACAAAATGCAAAATTATAATATGGTAAACTTGAAATTTGACTATTGCGAAAGATCACATTGCGATATCCGTCCGTTTCCATGCATTAAAAAAAAAGTTTATTTCTTAGTTTGGCTGGAATAAAAGCAGTTTTAAAACATGGTTACATCATTTTTTTAGGGGTCCATTTTATTACAGAACAAATCACTGTTGTCCAATTATTTGCCTAATTAACTAAACTTGCCTAGTTAACATAGTTAAGGCCATAAAAAGTGCATTTTAAGCTGAATACTAATATCTTGCAAAACAACTAGTAATAAGTTATGAACTGTCATTATGGAAAAGACAGAATTGTTAGTTGATAAAAGGCAAATATATATATATATATATATATATATATATATATATATATATATATATATATATATATATATATATATATATATATTAAAAAAATCTGAATTTCACAGGAGGGCTACAAATTTGGCTTCAACTGTAGATAGACATATTACTGTTCTGTTGAACAAACATAAGTACACTGTAAAAAGTGATCAGTTATTTAAAACAAGTAAACCAATTGCCTTAAAAGCAACAAGTTGACTTACAAACAATGTAAGTTAAGTCAACTTGGGTTTTTTGTCATTTTAACAATATGCAGTACAGTCCACAGTGAAACAAAACAATGTTTCTCCAGGACCAAGGTGCTACATCAAACAACATAAATTGACAACATAACAAAGTACTGTGCACTACTATAAAAAAAAAACTAGAGAATGAAATAAAATAAGATAAACTAAAATAAAAATGAATAGAATAAGAATAAGAGCGCAAAGTGCGGTTTGTGCAACATTTAGTGCAAATAAGACAGGACAGACAGGACAGGACAAGAAGCAGTAACGCTGACCAGTACACTACAGATGTTGTGCAAAACTATTGGATAGGATATAAAAACATTTGTCCTTGACATTTTTAAGTGAACCCATAGTAACTTGAATTTTTATAAAAATTACAATATTACTTACTTTTTTATAATAAAGTCAACAAATTGCTTTTTACAGTGTAAACTACAGAAATCACTAAAAGTGATGCTAAAAAACTACCATGCATATGTAAATAGTAACATTTCTAATTTGACTGTAATTGACTTCTATATTTCATTGATCGTACCTTTGCAATACAGACAAGTACATCAAAAGCAGGTGATGATGAGAATCTCACATTGTGAATCAAAGCTCAACACAAACAGATTATATTGCAATAAACATTTAACAACATCAGATGTACAGTAACATAAAACTCCAATGTATATACAGTTGAAGTCAGAATAATTAGCCCCTTTAAGCTATTTTTTGATAGTCTACAGAACAAACCATTGTTTTACAATAACTTGCCTAATTGACCTATTCTGTCTAGTTAGCCTAATTAACCTAGTTAAGCATTTAAATGTCACTTTAAGCTGCATATAGTGTCTTGAAAAATATCTAGTAAAATATTATTTACTGTCATCATGGCAAAGATTAAATAAATCAGTTATTAAAAATGAGTTATTAAAACTATTATGTTTAGAAATGTGTTGAAAAAATCTTCTCTCCGCTAAACAGAAATTGGGGAAAAAATAAACTGGGGGGTTAATAATTCAGCTTCAACTGTAACTGATGAAACGAAAACTAGAAACACAGTAATGTTGACAAAAAAATGAAATAAATAAGCAAAATATAAAAAGTGTAAATGTCAATTTATGATTATTCATCATATTTAGTAGTAAAACTTACTGTTCAACCCAGCCTGATCTCACAAGAAAACTGTTTTACATTTTGTCAGTTTAGTGCAGAGATGCCCAAAGTGTGGCCCGCGGGCCAAAGTTGGCCCATTGTAACCTTTGATTTGGCCCACCATCCCATCTGAAAGGAGAGTGAGTATGGAGGAGATGCTTGAGGCAAATGACTTTAACACAGAGATCGTCATTTCTAATTTGACGTAACCTTTTTCATTTGTTAACTGAAACTACAGGTTTCAATTAAATGTAAATGAATCAGATTTTTTAAAATGCAGTTACTGTCACTCGATGGATAGAGGACAATGCAGAAAACATTTGCAAGCAAATCAAGTAATTCTGTTGTAAATTTAAATTTTCACCCATTAGATTTACCCATGGTAAATTACCCAACCTATATTTAACTTCAACCCACTAGCCTCAATCAAATTTGGTTTTTGGCCTTGCATAACAAAAGGTTTGGGCACCCCTGGTTTTGTGGCTAATTTATGTTCAGTTGTACGAAAATGTATGATTTCAAAAAGGAGGCACCAAATCCCACCCCTAAACCCAATCGTCATTGCAGTACAAGCAAATCATACTAAATTGTACGAATGAGATTGTACAAATTCATCCGAATTAGTCCCTAAATCAAAAAGTAGCAAATTGCCGAGAGATTGTGTTTGTTAAACCATATAACTAATTTATAGAGTAGCATTTTGCTGTTTTATTTTATTTATTTTTTAATCAAATTATTATTATTATTCCTTTGTTTTTACAGTGTACGGTTTTGGGTTTTTCAGGCCTGTCTCATCTCAGGATCAGACCTGGAGTGGAGGCTTAGAGAGGTAGAGGGGGCAGAGAGTAACAGAGCCCCACAGTGAGAGCTGATCTGAGGGGAATAGGGGCCCTTTCTGTGCTGAGTAACTCATATATGCCTCTCCCGACTCGCTGCCCAGAGGAACACACACACACACACAAACACACACACACACTGCTGTCTACACATAAAGTCTATAACATAGGTACTTTGACACACTGCTAGCTTTGGAGATTTCTTATGTCGACGTGCTTTCCAACGTGCAACCTTTACCTAAATCACTACATTGATCTACATTACTTGCTTAAACTATAATTACACTATAATGGAAACATTTGGGTTCAGAAAAATATTTAAAGTAAGTTTTTACATATATTATGTTTTTACAATATTATTAGCCACTTAAACAATTTTGACCTATAACCAATATTGACTTTTTATTTAAGCCAAACTTAAAGTAAATAAAGACTTAAATAAAGACATTCACCACAAAAAAGTATAACAATAAATACTGTGAAAAAAATTGAATTTCTCAAAATTATTTGCATTGCTTATATAAAAATCACTTAGGAAAAATTTGAAAAAAACTAATATTGTCTTCAACTGTATATGTATACATCAGCATTTTTACAGCTTTTCTTGATATTAATTTACATGTGAAATTAAAGGTTTTATGAATTGCCTTTGCCTCTCAGCTTTGGTGCTTTATTTTTACATTTGCATCTGGTTTCTATTTACGAAAGGTAGTGTAACTAAAAAGGTTTGACTTCAATTTTTGTTATTGTAGCAGGAACCTTTATTGTTAAGTCTTTGTCTTAGCACAGTTAACTGCACAAAGCACCCCAGGCCTGTTTTCAATTAGACTTTCTCTCCTCTCGTTTCTCTCAAAACCAGGTCAGTTAATGTCCTTTGGCGTTGGAGGTTGCTTAGAAACCTGCAGCTGCCCAATAAGACACGACTGCACACCTTAAACCTTATCATCCCTTTATCTCTTAGCCTTCCATTACTAAATTGGCTGCTTAGGTAGTTTAGATAGAAAGCAATCAAAATTTAGTGTATCAATTAAAAGAGAAAGCCATAAAACAGGCAGAGTCCTATATAGAGACGGTCAAAAAAGGGACTGTCACACGGCTATTATGCTGATAGCAAAGCACGGTGTTTTATAAACCAATGATAAAATCTAGATTCCTGTCAAGAATATCTCAAAGGGCACTTCCCTTACTCATACAATGCCACTGAACCATGTTTGGATTGAGCTGAACTTCCCAGCAGAGGATTTTATGGCTTTCAGAGTAGTCCAAAGGTGCTCGCAAAGACCCATAAAACAAGGTCATTTAAGGTCATTTCGATCTGCGAAAATGGTTTTGAAAATGCTAAAGACCCTGTTCCATTATAGATGGACTGAAGTGAAAACTTCTGAAAACAGAGGTGTAGAATCGCTCACTGATTGGTCTTTTGGACTATTGCGTATTGTTCGCTGATTTTTTTTTTACACAACTAGACAATTGCAAGAACAGATTGCACCAAAACTGAGAGCCCCCTTGAATGTGGATGGTTACGTATCATGCATTTTAGGCTGTAAAGTGTGCATCAGTGTGCAAAGTCAATGCAGTGTGGATGAGGAGGCTTTTCATTCTAAAACAAATGCAGGTTAGTTTAAACGTACCCTCAGTCAACAAGAGCCATTCGGACTGCCATCTTAGCCCATATAACTGCCAGTGAAAACCAAACTTTGACTGTAATAATTAAACATTGACGAGTTAGAGGGTCACAATTATGGCCTAAATATTATTAGGAGACCAAAACATTTCTACAATTTCACCAATTCTCACCCCAAATCGTCCTTCAGCTTAGTCTGTTTATACATCAAGGGTCGCCACAGCAGGATGAACGCCCAACCTATCCAGCATATGTTTTACACAGCGGATACACTTTCATCTGCGACCCATCACTGGGAAACACCCATACAGTCTCACATGCATACACATACACTATGGCCAATTTAGTTTATGCAATTCCCCTATAGTGCATGGACTGTGGGGGAAACCGGAGCAGTGCTAACCACTAAGCCAGCGTGTTGCCCGCATAGCAATCAACAGAATGAAAATGTTGGATATTTCTAACCAACAAAGTAGTCTGAGGCTTTTCACGCAAACCAATGTAAAACATACATAACATAACATAAAAAAACAAAAAATAACAAAACATAACAAAGCAAAGTAAAGCAAAGCAAGACAAATATAAAAACAAGACAAAACAAAACAAAAGACATGATGAAACAAAACAAAACAAGACAAATACCAAAACAAGCAAAGACAAAACACAAGATATGAAAAAATGAAACTAAGCAACACAAAATAAAACAAAACTAAATAAGACAAGATAAGACAAAACAAGACAAAACACAACAAGACAAGAAGAGACAAGACAAGACAATAAACTTGCAACCATTAGTCTAATTCAATTTAGTCACTTGAAATGTGGTGTTTGTCCAAGGTGCATCAAAAATGTGTCATTTATTTATAAGGTTAGACTTTTCACAAATAAACACTGACCAATCAACAAAAGCAGAGGCTCAACCAATCAAAAGGCTTGACATGCAACTAGTATGTACTGTATATAAGACTATGTAAGAATGACAACACATATAAGAATGATAGTCATTGGTTCTTATATGTCAAGCAAGGATGATTGACCAAATCTAAATGCTTAAACATTGGTCATTATGTGAATAAAAGATTGTCTCTTTAGAAGACTTGTACTTAACCACTTGATTTCAATTAGTTCATTTTTCTTTTTTCTTTTTGTTTACAAAAGTTTTGAAGCAGAGTGACAGAAATCTCTCAGGCATTAATCAAAACTTTCTTCGTTCGTGTTCCAAAAATCAGGTTGAGTAAATGACGATAGAATTGTCATTTCAGTGTGAACTAAGCGTTTAATGCCATACTCCATTTATTACTGAGATCTGCTTGAAAATCAAAGAGAAAATGCACTCAAAATGTTCTTCTAGAGGGATAAAAAATGAGCAAGAACTGGCCTTTAACTTCCCCAATCCAAGCAAGGGGTTTCCAGAGCCATGTGAGTAAGACCACCCCCTCACCCCGAACACACACACGTACACACTCTCAAACACACACGTACACACTCGTGATGCTTACCAGCTGCTTGATGACGCGCTCCACTAGGGTGGAGAAGGACACATAATCGTTCTCTCGGTTGTCATAGAGGTACTTGATCAACTTAGGGATGACCTCCGTGTCTGTGTCCGACTCAAACTCATAGCCTTTGGAACCCTGTCAATGGGTTGGGAGGGGGAAAAGCCATGGTTACAGTCAAGTAAAACAAAACATGTTTTTCTTTTGTGGAAAAGGGGCAGAAAAAAGAAATCAGAGACAAATGAAAGTGAAAGAGAGAGAGTGGAGTACTGAACATTTATTGGTTTTGAATGGTTACTCATTGCTTATAGATATTGTGCAATAAACCACTAGACATGAACGTCACTAAGATGAATAATTAACTACGCATTTCTTTTGTATGTATTTTCCTTATAAGCACCATCTACGTTCGCACCCAAAGAAATTATTATAACAAGTTATGACGTAAGAAGGTCATATTTGGACAATTGTTTTTCATGTCTCGACTGTGCACTCTTAAAGTCCCAGTTAAATCAAAATAATATTTTTTAGATGTTAGTGTCAGTATGTTAGTCTTAAGGATATCTGTAAGCTAGTTTGCTCCGAAGCATTGACAAAATTCACATTTAGAAGATTCAAACTTGCAGTTTGTCATTTCTGCCTTTTTACATCACCTCATACTTCAGTTTCTCATCAAATCTTCTGACCAATCAAATGTATTCTAGTATCTGACATGTCCCGCCCATTTCACGATGCTTTTAAAGGGTCATGAAACACCAAAATGCATTTTTTTGAGATGTTGACAGTCATATATGTGTCCTACGTTGCTAAAAGACACTATTAGGACACATATATTTAGCCAACAAGTGAAAATTGGTAGTTTTTGCATTGTTTAGAGCAAATTCGACCTTCTGGTTTAAAACAAAATTTTGAAACTACATCACGGCGATGAGATCATTGTGTAAATTTCAGAGTGAAGATTGGCTGTCTGTACCGGGTGGTGCAAAGTGACGTCATTGAGTTTTCAGCAAATCTGTTCATTAATTCATAAGACAGACTCGGTTTATACCAATCAGCGTGCTCTATTGTGAACGAGATATAACTTCATGAATATGTATGATAGAGCTTCAAAGGCTCTTTTTACCTGTTACAGTGTTCAGAAAGACGTCAAGTTGTGTTGTCAATCTTAATTCTAACAAGTAGTAGTACAAGAATTGGTCGGAGTGTGGACCCACATGTGTAGATTACAGTGTAGATTACAGTGGTCTGCTAACACGCAACAACGATATGTTTGAAAGGAAAATGTTTTACCGGGGAGCTTTTTGAATCTGCAAATGGTGAAATCCGGATTTAAAAATTTGATTTTACTAATTAAAAATAAAACCCAAAATTACTAGAAACTTCTGAGGAAATGTGGATAGCGTGGTGACGTGATTGAACTATGTGCTATAACATGTAAAACAGGATCAAAGGAGAAACATCCAAACAGCAACTCTAGTAAACACCTTAATCATAATTATATTGTCTTATTCAGATTAGGCCAAATAATTTGATTACCATGTAAACGTAGTGACTGTCGATCTCCCCTGCGTATGTGTTTGTGTTGTTGTTGTGAAAATCAGCTGTTGTCAACGTACTGAAACTCCCCTTCTTATGTACTTTACTCCTATCAACATGTACTTTACTCCTATCAACTCCTATGACAATATGGAGCTCTTATATCCTATTTTTGTCTTCCTGTTGTGACTCTGCCTTCCTATTGTTTGTGATTGTTTGCTACCTGCCTTCGGACTGTTAATTTGTATTTCAGACATTGATTGTTTGCTGCCAGCCCTGACCATTAGCTTGTTGTTTGACTACGATTTTGCTTATCCTGCTTCACTGTGTACGCCCGTCCCTGACCACTGCCTGTTTGACCACAAGCTTAATAAAAACCTGCAAGATGGATCCCAATCCTTGTGACGAATCATTGCAATTATATACCTTTGAGGTACCAATATGGACTCTTTAGGTACAAATGTGTACCTTTTGAAAAGTGATAGCTCTTGTACGTTTATATCTGAGGGTTTCTCTGGCCGTATGAAGTTTACGTTGCAATATTTTGTTTCAAGAACATTTACTCTCCTTTTTTTTTTAAGTTTCTCAAAATAAAAAAATTAAGTTGGAAAGGAAAGGGCTCAGATGAAGAGGTAATTGAAAGAAGGGCTCACCAGGTACTTTTTCAGCTCCTTGTAATTTGTGATGATGCCATTGTGGATGACAACAAACTCTAGGGGTATAAAAAGCAACAGAAGGATGAATAAATTCACTGTAGAAAAATATGTATGTATATATACACTTGTTGAGTGGTGACGTGTTGGTGATGTATGTTGTACTGTTTCGGGGTCCAAGCTGCCTCTTATTTGAGTTGAGAAATTGTTTGTTTATGATCACTTTTTATTCATATCACACATTAAAGTAAATTTTATATAAAGTCATAGTGTCCACAACAATCTCTGGGCTTGTTGTATTACAAATACCAAATTTTAATAATTTGTAAAAAAATGAATCACTTTCTGGCCATCGGATATTAGGCATGGAAATGTATATTGCGGTCGTGATTTTCGAAAGTATTAAATCGCTTTGTAAATGTTTATTATTAACATTTCATGAATCTCCTCATACAGTTGGGTAAGAGCGCTTGAACCTGGAAGCCACTTCGTGTGATGTCACACTTAACAAGTGGATAGCAGGGGTGTCCAAACTCGGTCTTGAAGGGCTGGTGTCCTGGAGAATTCAGCTCCAACCCTAATCAAACACACCTGAACCAGCTTATCAAGCTCTTACTAGATATACTAGAAACTTCCAGGCAGGTGTGTTCAAGCAAGTTGGATCTAAACAATGGAGGACATCGGCCCTCCAGGATCGAGTTTGGACACCCCTAATATAGAGAGTTGAATTAAAGTTTAATTCCTTTTCAAATATTTCCCAAATGTCTGTGTGTGAGTGATCTCTTTCGATAAAAAGAACGTTAATTATCTTCCTGGAGGGCTACCAAGCTTAACCAGATATTGCTGAAAATCTTGATCAGCAGGTTGAGGTGTGTTGAATTGTAGCCTAAACTTAAGTGGAGTGAAACTCTATAGGGGAAGACCCTCCATTTACCTTGGCAGACTTGTACAATGTAATAGCAGTAAGCTGGCCCACATTTCTATTTATAACCTCCATTCATGGAAGTGAGTCTGCAGGCTTTTGATTTTGGTGTTGGACAAACTGATCTTTGTGTTTTGTAGTAACTAAATAAATACTATTGTGTTATCATTGAAAGCTCAGTACTTGTCAAGAGGTTAAACACGCCCATGTTTCATGATATTACAGATTTACTTGAAAAAACATTAAAAATACTTATTAATTATTATTTTATATTACAATTCTTACAAATTTGGAAATATGGAAGTTTGGAAACATAAACTAAAAAATAATATAAACGTGTGAAAACACCTTGTTCGCACCTTGTTATTAAAAAATGACAATTTATTATCAATAGTTTGAAGAATAAAACAAAATCATGCTTTACTTAATACATAACTATAACTTGAAAAAAGTATCTATCTATCTATCTATCTATCTATCTATCTATCTATCTATCTATCTATCTATCTATCTATCTATCTATCTATCTATCTATCTATCTATCTATCCATCCATCTATCCATCCATCCATCCATCCATCCATCCATCCATCCATCCATCCATCCATCTATAATTATAAGTACATTTTATTTGTAAATTTTCTTTCATAACATTATACTTTATTTTAATAAAAACTATACAAGTGACTTAATAATTCTAAATGAACCCTGGAATACACTTATATAATAGACATTTATACCGGTTACATAATACAATAACCTGGAATACACATTATATCCAGGTCACCAATCAAACTGTAACGCTTTTCATTAAACCGCATTATGCTTTCTGGATCATTTACAAATCATGCTTGATTATCATGCAAATTACAGACTTCTAAACCTCACTGCAAATGCCTGTAGTATTGTTTCTATTTTAATGGTCACAGAAGAAAGCTGAACCCGAATCAGTAGCACTCCAACCTGTGTGGCGAAAGGAACTCCTGCTGTCTGTTTCCACCCCCTACTTAGGTGTTTATTTTTTAAGGTGAACTTTCACATCTGAGCCGCCAATCAATCACAGCATTGTGGGCTTTTATTTACGAACAAACCTAATGGCTTTAAAGCCTGTGTCAACTGACTAGTCCTGTTTTACTGCATAAAGAGTTCATAAACTGACAGCAGCCACTGCTGGCTTAGTAATGCTAACAAATAAACCAGATGATTTCACACTCTAAGAAATGCCTGGCTGTTTCATCCAAGTTTTGGGTTAAATGAGGACAAAACCCTAATGCTGGGTTACCTCAGAGCCAGAGAGAATGTTGTGCTATTTCTGAGGAAAACTTTTGCGGATTTATGTGGATTGATTTTGAGGGTATAGTAACTAAAAACCTAAAAATTTACTTTAAAATTTACTCTAAAAAACATAACATTTTACTTTACAAACTTTATTGCAAATAAATCATACACACATTTGCATATTAGTCAATAATATTACTGAAATAATATAAAAACTGAATAAATATATATTTACATAGATAAGTATATAACTAGACTCAATGTTTAAATAGGCTCAAAATTATTTGAGCCCATCAATCTATTTATTTATTTACTATTTATAAATCTCAGTGCCATCGAAAAAAATAGGAAGATTCGAAGAATTTATTGGTTTAATGGGGTTCTTGCCACACAATTGGTTAAACAATGTGCATGAGGTACTTGATTCCAGGTATCATAATCCCTGGTTTATATCTGACAAATTTGCTAGGTTGCTTGGCGAACGTGACGCCATCATAGTGTTTGCGAAGATTCGCTTTGGGTGCACGTGACATGATTTTGGCTGACGGAGCTCACAAAATCTCGACTCGAGCAAGCAGTTTGCGTGGTGCGGCATTTAATTTGAGTCCTATAAATATATTTATATATATTTGTAGACCAACCCATGTTCTGTTGTCATTGATATTTAACTGTAATAGGTAGACCTGTCAGAGATATGAACGAAAAAAGTGATGCATCAAAGTTTGATTTAAAGAATGTTGAATGGTCATAAAAATCCCTATAATCATTCAAATAAATTATAAAAAATAATAAAAATAACTGGTTTAAAAATCTTGAACAAAATTAATGATATGACGTGTTTCCGGAAACTTCCTAGTCTCTCTTTTTATCCGTCTGACTTTACAGTGGGTTTCTAAACTGTCCACTGTTGCTTTAAAGAATATCCCAATGGTGAACGTGTCAAGTATTAAAGACTCGTCCGTTTTGTGAGGTCCTCGCACAGTCAGCGGAGTTCTTCAACGCGTCGCCTGGCAAAAGTAAATCAGCTTTAAGAAGATGGGCAATCCAAATAATATTATTTTATTTCCTAAATCCAAACAATGAAATGTAACATCCATAAGATCAGCAAGTATACATTAGAATTAATTTTAAGCAACAATGCATTTAACTCTGCTAACGTCACCTAAAGCTGCTAAATGTAAATGTATTTAATCTGGTTGATCATTTGAGGTTGTGCGACAAATTGCTTCCAAAGTAATCTTGCTATCCACCACATTTACTTAAAATATTTCATACATTCCTCAAAGGTGTATTTAACTCCCACTTGAATGCTCCTTGAAGAGTAGTGGTCATTCTGCTGCCGAAATGTATAAAACCATCCCAGGACTAGGTTTTCAAGTTGTCATTTTAAGTCAGTTAGCAACTCTGTTTGTTTGTCTGAGTTAGCAACAGTAATTTGTTGGGCGTGTTTAACAAGAAGTTAAATGGATTTGTTCATATTGACCCAAAATCTACCCAGTGTATATGCTGTCAAAGTATTCATGCTGTCTTTATATTTTACCGTTGTTCTTGTCGGATCGGTGAGGGTGGCTGTTGAGAGGACTGGGCTCTCCGTGTGTCGCCCAGCGAGTGTGTGCAATTCCAAAGTGTGTGTCAAGTTCTGCTTCGAGGTCAATGGAGTCATTCTCTGATTAGACAAACAACGAAATATGAGAGAAAACGAATCACTACAAGAAGCATTTTAAAGAAAAACTAAACAATAAAAGAGCTTTAACATACTGTAGATCTCTTCATTAAGAGCTTTCACCTTCCCGGTCTTCTTATATAAGCAGATTTTAGCTTCGTCATCTTTCACAGGGCCATCTACTGCAATACCTGACATTAAAAAAAAAACAGTTTACGTTAAAGAACAACATTATATATACAGTTTTCTCTTCATCTCTAATTTAAAAAGGGTTTTAATTTCTTATTTAATTCAGCTTGTAGCAAAATAAGAACTTTTCAGATCTCCGAGATTGTTCATGAATGTTCACGGATGCTCAAGAATCTCAAAAGTGCTACTGTTTTCTGCAGTGAAACATTAATAGCAAAAGCAAATATTTGAATAAAGTGCAGTTTCTGTCCCATGTGTACACATCCTGGGAAACTAGGATGACAGAAGGTATGATTGACATCATTTTTGCAGGAGAACATGCCAGCTTGAGTGGTAAAACCAAAAAAAATAAATGGCTGAATGTAAAAAAAATGCCTGTGAAACTGACAATTATCAGCATAAATTCAATTTCTTAATTTGACAGTAACCCACATTTAAAGTAACAAGACAAATGTGTGTTTTTTATTTACCAGTGTATTCATTTGTATATTACATTTAAAAACACCTGGAGTTAATCAAAGTGATTTAATGAAGGTGTCAAAGTTCATGACATACTTATAATGGCTTCATGTTTATGATGGATTTATGACAAGCTTTGTTGTCTTGGTTATGTCAATCAATCAATCAATCAATCAATCTATCTATCTATCTATCTATCTATCTATCTATCTATCTATCTATCTATCTATCTATCTATCTATCTATCTATCTATCTATCTATCTATCTATCTATCTATCTATCTATCTATCTATCTATCTATCTATCTATCTATCTATCTATCTATCTATCTATCTATCTATCTATCTATCTATCTATCTATCTATCTGCAATTATAAGTAAATTGTACTTGTACATTTATTATTGTGTTTGTTGTGCCATACTGCAACTTCCAGTGTTGGGGGCAACACATTACAAGTAACATGAGTTACATAATAATATTACTTTTAGTAAAGGGTAAAGTAACACATTACTTTAAAAAATGTAGTAATATTATTTAGTAATAATAAACTTTTTTCAAATGTAACGTGTTACTTTTTAGATGAATTAATACGCTTAAAAATAGTTTGCTAAATTAAAATTAGTTTAACCACGTTGAATCACAATCATCAATCAGAGAATGAGCTCCTCGTGGAAACAGACATAAACCAAGACGGCAGAGCCTTATATTTTCAAGTAGGTATCGCTGTAGCCCGGAGACCTCCAAGCGGGAGGGATTACACCACAAATAGGTTGGGTGATATCCAAGTGGGACTTAAACCACAAGTAGGTTGAGTTTAGGGGTGTAGGTGTAGCAGATATTAAGGGTTGGTGTAGACGTTACAATTTTTCTCAGTGGCTTTGGTGCATTTCTCACAACACTTTTTACATATGCACAACCGTAATGTATTTCTCAAAACACTGCAAAACCTAGTTGATGACCTTCAAAAGCACGTCACTTGCTTAAAATAGATAGCTCATTCCTCAAAAGCAAGTATTCATGTCAATGAAAGTGTCAGTGTCATCAAGATGAAAAGTCCTGACACCATTGTTTATGAACAAGATAGTCAAATGGTTTTGTCATGTTTCCATTATGACAGTTTACTCTAAGTTTTTTCCAATGCAAAAAAGTCAGATTTTCAACAAAAATGAAAACTACAGTAAAGTTAGACATCACTGCATTTAGTGAGGTATGTGAGTACAAGACACTGAATATGTGTGTTTCGTATTTTTACTGCAGATTCTCTTTGCAATTCCAATTTATTCACAGCATTGTGCAAAAAAATAAATAAATAAAATAAATAAAAAATAAATAAATAAAATACACCCTTATTTACAACAAACATAAATTTCCTTTGGGTAGAGCTGTGCACAACTGTAAACAATATTGCAGTATATATTGGAACTGAACCTACAACATACATAGGTCTGTAAATCATTTATGAAAAAAAGATTTAAACATTTTTATAAAATTTAAAATTGATGATTTTGACAACTAGTTCAACATGTTTGTAAGTAATGACTCAAGTGTTGTGAGATATGCACCAAAGCCACTGAGGAAAACTGTAAATACATAAAAACTCCAGGTTTGTACAGCCCACATGGAGCTTGAAGGCACATCCACTTGGAGCTCAAGTCCCACCCACTTGGAGCTGGATTAGATGTCCATTTATAATCTTCTCTACATTTCTGTGATCGAAATATTCTCATTATTTTGAACAAATAGAAGTAAAGGGGATAGTCTCAATGGACAATCCTTTTACTAAAATAAAAAGACAAATAGTACAAAAGTAGCAAACACGCTACTTTCAACTTTTATTAATCTGTATATACAGCATATATAGTGTCAGGAAGTTCTCAGAGTAACAGTAAAAATGTTTGCAGATTTCTTTTGGTCCAACTCATAATTAACATAACGCATCACTTACCATAAAAATGTACTAAGTTACACAACTACTTTTTTGAGCAGTAACTCAATATTGTAAAGCATCACTTTCAAAATTAAATCCCCAACACTGTCACTTCAAAGAATAGTTGAGTCCCCCCAAAATTTTGTCATTAACCCACACTCCACTTGTTCCAAAGCTGTTTGAGTTTTATTCTTCTGTTGATCACAAAGGTAGACATCTAAATAATACTTCAGAAAAAAACTGCCATTGACTTTCACAGTATTTTGTTTTTGGTCCTATTTTTGATTTCAATGGCTGCTTCTCAAGAAGACCTTGTTTTGTGTTCAATAGAAGAAAGAAACTCATAAAAGTTTAGAAACAGTTGAGTGTGAGTAAATTTAGATTTTTGGGTGAACTATCCCCTAAAGACTATCAAATAATGGATGTTGTTATGAAGGCTGACTGACAAAACTTTTCAATTATACAGAACATGAGAAGAAGAATGTTGAGAATTTATATGAGAATGTAAATTATTTCATAAATGATCTCATATAAGCTAATTCTTGTTTAATTGGTTGGTACAGTTGTTCAGACAAACTTCCCTTCCCTTTTTTACATGGATAATTACATGTAAACAAATTCTGCCATCAGATTAGGGAACCACAGCCATGCAGCTGACAGAGACGTCACATGCAGACCTTCTATACTACCAAAAACTAATGTTTATCCAAACAAGGAAATCACTTCAGCTTTTTGTTATAATAGTAAATAAGTTGAACAACTGAGAGGCTAATGACACAGTAACAAATTCCGTCAGGCTATCTTGATATAGACGCAGATACTTATCACATTGGTTTTGAGGATGGACCTTCACTCAGGTATTTGCAGGATTATTACAAGAATATCTGAGATGATGTGTGATGAGCTCCATGCACTGGTTATGGCCTATCTAAAATTAGATCCTCTGTTGATGCAAAATCACATGACCTTTTTTAGGCACATCAAGGCATTTCTACAATAAATGTAGCCCTTTGTATATTCTTTTATTAGTGCATTTTTGTGATGCATATAAAAATATAAGTGTATGAAAACACAACCGATAACAGTGTCATTTAATGATCTCATCTATCCTTATGATGCTGCTGAATTGTAGTTTGTGCAAACACATTCACATCACTTTGATCAGATGCTTTTTGTATGTACGTTTCTATTCAGTAACTTATTTAAATATTTCCCAAGAGCTGTTTATTGGAAATAATTTCTTTTGTCTTCACCATGATAACAGTACATCATATTTTACTAAATGTTTTGCAAGATGCCTGTATTCAGCTTAAAGTGTCGTTTAAAGGCTTGACTAGTTTAATTAGTTAAACTATGTAAATGTGGTTAAATAGACAAGTCATTGGACAAGTGGTTTGTTCTGTAGCCAATAGAAAAACTTATTTATATTGACCTTAAAAATATTTAAAAGAATATTAAAGCTGTTTTTATTCCATCCAAACTAAAAGAAATAAAACTTTCTCAAGAAGAAAAGAATAATATAAGAAATACTTCCCCATGCTCCATAAGCATCACTTGGAAAATATTTCATTATTAATATTAAATTCACATTTTTTAATTAATTTTTGACCCCCTTATTTTAAGATGGCCAATTCTCATTCTAAACTCTACTCTTAAAATCCACCGATATATACTGAATGAGTGGTTGTGCATATAAAAAAAAAGATTAACAGCACAATAATCCCCTTCACACAAGTATCGACTGACTGCTTTCGCTTGATAGGTGGACGACCTGACACTCCAGGCCCTCTGTGCTACCAACATACAAGAAACGAGGCCACTGTTCCAGTCTTGAGGCGTATCTGTTACCTGCGGGACACGCTGACATTACCCCTTACAGCAGTGGGAGTGTCAGTCTTACCTGCGGAGTCATAACCCCTGTACTCCAGCCTTTGAAGTCCCTTTACAAGTGTCTCAAAGATATCCCTCCTCTTTCGTGGAACTCTGTAATTCAGGTAGGCGAAAATTCCTGCCAAAGACAAAGTAACAAGGATTGGAAAGAGCAGAAACACTTGTAGTACATCAAGACAACTGCTACGATATTTTGAAGTGGCTCAAAGAAATTGTTTTATAGAAAAAGTGAATGGGTGTGTTCACATTTGGCTAATTATAAAAAAAAAAAAAAACTCTGATGTGATTGCTTTGGTAGTGCAGTTGATTTGAATGAGTGTGAATGCTGACATCCAAAAACAACGATAAGACTAAAGCAGCTACAGTGCCGGTGAAATATGAAAGCAATACCAAGTTAAATGTTTCTTTTTTTTTTTTTTTTGTAAGAGTCACTGTGTTTCCTATAAAAGTTCATTATACATATTTTAAAACACAAGTCACCTTACAGCATATTTCTATTTGTGTGACAGCGTTTGTTTGTTTAGAATTGCTTTGGATGTTAAGTAAGCATCACAATAGCCTACATGTCCAGAAAAAACAAACAAAAAAGACCAAGTGAAAACAAAGTGGATCAGAATTAAAGCTTTCATTCTCACTTTGTTTAGTCTACAATACAAAGTATGCACACACCCTATGTAACTACACAGCAAAATATGGGGACCCAAAACAACTCTATGGGTGTTAATTTCAACACTTTGAAAGTGTCTCATGGGGTCCACTCAAAACAAAGTTAAATCAACACTTTCAAAAGGGTTGGCACATTGACACCGAAGTAAGGGTTAATTTTAACTCTGGGCAGAGTTAAAAAATTTAACTATATTTAACACCGCCTGGTGTAATATATTGTTATTTTATTCAACTCTCTTGAGTGTAAATATGGTAAAAAGGTCAAATAGACTGTAAATTACAAAAGAAAAAACATTTTATTTGAAAACATTCACCACTTCAACAATTCATTCAGTTTTTAAAATGCAACAATGTCAAATATGCTTTAAATGTTTTATTAGTACAGACAGTATCAACAAAATATGTATGACCAGTGCTCAAAAAGGCTGTTTCAGTCCTTTGGTCCAAACTTGATGTGTTATCAGAGCAATTTGAAAGTTCAATATAGCGTCACTCATAGTTTACTTCTGAACTCATAGTTTTCTTCTGAAATAACATTTTAAACAACTTGGCGTGCAAATCTTTCACTTCTGGTGTTTCCTTGGTCCTCCATATCAAACACAGCAGTTTAAATGAAGGTATAAATGCTGTAAACTTGTGTGAAAACAAACTGGGGCTGGAAAATCTCATCAAGCATGTCCTGTGAATGAAGTGCTTCCCAGCCACAGGATGACCTTTTTATCCATGACGATGTAGTAGCTGCTGATCGCTCGTCTGGTGGTTCCTGATGCACGGATATAGGGTGATGCTCATCTAAGAACTCTTCAAGACTCCAGCATGACTAAGAAAAATGTTTGAAAACAAATTGCAATCAAATTCTATGATATATTTAAAAGAACATTTAAAGTAAATAAAACATTCAAGAAATCTAAACTCACCTTTTGAAAATCTTCATGATGATCCACAACTTGACTCTCCCAGCTGGTTGAGGTGACAGGATATGGAAAAGTAGAAAAAACACATACATCACTGTTGGATCTCCAAAAACAATTAGGTTAACCACTATGACTAGAACTGGAAAAACAGGCAGCTGTCTGTCCAGAATCCTGAATTTAACACAACACTTGGAGCAAAATTTAGAGGAGCTTAAAATCTTTTATATCATTTAGTGATGCTGACTTCCCCAAAATATTGGCCACAGTGTAAAAAATATTCATAAACTTACAGTTTTCTGTAAGCGTGTGTGTGTGTGTGTGTGTGTGTGTGTGTGTGTGTGTGTGTTTCTTTACCAGATTCAACTTGTTAGGCCCTTTCAGGTCCAGTATTGACGCCACCTTTACTGGAGTCTAGCAGATGTTTCAGGTCCAAATATAACCTAAAATATTAGGATAAGCAGAAGAGGAAAAGTGCAAAGCAAAGAGCAAAACATTATTTAAGTAACAGTTCACCCACAATACAAAACTTATCACCTTCATGTCATTCATTATTCTTTAATGCTCTAATACCCTCTCAGCTTATTGTGAAACAAATACAGAACTTTATCAAACATACCTTCATAATTATCACCACATATGACCAAGAAGGTGTGCTTGGTCATTTCACCAACTCTGGAAATACACCATCCGTCTCTAATCAGCCACCGTCACAGGGTCTTGTGTTATTGTATAGAGAACTGTGGCTGTTAAAAAACAACAAAACATTTGTATCTAACACATATGCATAACCTTCAGATAAAAAAAGAGAGATGAACATCACAAAGTATGCCTCACACTTTTTCAGATATCTTTTGATTCAGATGTTGATTATTGATAATAAATCTACAAATCAAACCTGTATCATCATTAGGCTGCTCAAATATGAATCAGTTGATTAATTTTACAGACAGGTGGCTGTTTACAACGCACTAAATTGTCTTTAATAAAACGGAAATGTTGTGTACAGTACATGCTAAGTTTAGCCTATAGTTTTAAGCACAATATCATGCGGGAGAAAAAGCTTGACTAAGATGTTCCTGACTACAGAAATAGCCTAACTTACTAACGTCAGACATCCCGAGTTGGGAAAAGTAATTTTCGGGGGATACAGAGTTGATTTGCGGGAGGTAGCGGGAGAGATGAGTACCTAAAGAACAATGGAATGAGTTGCGCGCGACGTACCTAAAGAGCGGTGGGGGTGACTTGCGCGCGACGTACCTGAAGAGCTGGGAGGGATGCGGTGGAGTCGTGGAGAGGGGTGTGCAAAGTGTTTAATGACCGGGCGGGAGACGCGCGATTTCCGGGAGATTATCATTCATTTGCGGGCATCTACTTGGGCATCTGGGAGTCTCTGTGCATTTGCGGGATAACGTTAATGTTAGTCCCACAACTTCCGGGAGACTTCTGTAACCTTAAAAGTCTGAGAAAGTGCAAACGCGGTCATTTAAAGACATTAATGTTAACATTCCGACTTTAATGGTTGTCAACGCTTAATATAATTCAAGCGTACGTTATCACGCGAGTCTATCAACTAACGGTATATGGACGGCCACCAATGAACCAGTTTAAAAGGGCCGCGGTGTTTAAAACAACCAAATTAACGTACACGAATAACAAACAATCATATGTTTTAGTCAGAAAGCCTTTTACAAGTGAGCATATGTTCATTTACTCACCAGATATGTTTTAGAAACTCTCCAGAGCTTATGGAAACCGTCCTGTGTTGCCGTTAGCATCCGGGCAGAGTAGGCTAGGCTGCTCCGGGGATTCCCTCGCTAGTTTGCTTCGAATTAAAGGAGAAGTGTCGATTTTATTTTACAGATGGGTACCGAACAAAATGGCATTAAGCGTGACAGAAATGTGTTGAACATGTACATTTGATGTTTTTATGCACTATGTATGCGTGAGCATATATAAAAACATTCTTGAAAAGAAGTGAATAGTAATGCAGTTAAGCTAGATACACAAACGACCATGAATGAACCGCAGAAGATTAAAATTGTCACTCCATTCTAAAGTTATTAACTTAACAATATGTTTACAACTGTATTTCCTTAGAGAAAGTCAGTAAAATACCAACATTTAGGTAGTTTGACTCACCAGTTGCTGTTCTAAACCTCAGATGGAAAATGGCGTCTGGAAAATTTTTCAGTGACTGGGGCTGCATGAATTCCCGGATGTTGGAAATAACACCACCAAGTGTAGAAAAGATAACTCCTTGATTTCGCACTGAATAAAATCAATTCTAACTCTTATTATATTCATTTATCAAAATCTAACTCTTTAACGTCAACACTTTACTCTGAAATGCTTCAAC
This sequence comes from Danio rerio, assembly GCF_052040795.2. NCBI lineage: Eukaryota > Metazoa > Chordata > Actinopteri > Cypriniformes > Danionidae > Danio > Danio rerio. Next base: position 36,144,888 of record NC_141041.1, read on the forward strand.
ACCGAGAATTTAACTCAGATGAATTTGCTGTGTATGTAAAATATTAAAAACATTGTGTTTATTAATCACATTAACACGTTAAATACAAAAGTAGCGGTGTAAGGATTCAGGTAAACATGATGAAGTTGACAATTTGAAACTTTTAAATTTAACACATTACAAACATTTAAGGTAGATAAGATTTCAGATAGATATTTCTATAACTCAGTCATTTTCATTAGGCTACTACACTGACCAAATCCAAAGAAGAGATTACTTAATTACTTTGAGGTAGGAACTTCATTCAAATCTAACACACAGTTCATTAAACACATTACAAATTAGCCACGTCGTCGGTTGAAAGTGGTGGATCCTGATTGCGTTTTGGACGTGTCCTAAAATATACTACACTGCTACCTAAACCGCATGCATACCTATGCATTTCAAACCCAAACCTAAAGCCAATGCTTCTGAGAAATGTCATCTAGCTAGGTCGCTCACTAGGTATTGACACACCACCGCTGTCGCGCTCCAAACCGGATCTGTCACTTCATCTGTCACTCAACTCCAATACATGATGAACAGTCAAATATTTACATTAAGACTAGCCTACATGATGACGCTGGCACACGTTTACATACAAGGACAAATAGTCTCATAAAGACAACTAAATATAATCGAACTAAATCATACACTAAGCAGGCTAATAATAATAATAATAATAATTAAAATAATAATAATAAATAAAAAGGTGCACTTACCGCACATCGTTGTAATGTGTTTTCTTTCAAGCTGAATGCAGTCTGAAGGGTCTGGTGGAAAAGATAAGAGGAGCGGGTCGCTGTATGATCCAAAGACTAAATGACACACAGCAGCCTGGACTTATAACTTACTCCAACCTCTGCTCCACCTCTGGCGACGCTACCAAGACAACTTCAACCCCGCCCACTGCTGGCAGATAGTCTGGAGCGAGGGTTTAACTCTCGCTCGATTCTTAAGTTTCTTTTTTTAATCACGTTACATATTACCTATACATATTACATTTACATAAAACCTAGTTTTCTGTGTTTCTACTCACTGTAGTGACTGCACGCTGGATGTCTGCGTTTTCAGGCACAGAAAATTTGTTTATCCAAATGAAGTCTTGCTGCTGTGGAAACAACCCTACTTTAGCCTACTAGTTGATTATTGATACTTCAAACATTCCAACCCCTATTAGAAGCACTTTTTTATTTATAGACACATCCTGCTACTAGTCCTAGTTGACAATATACTGTGCTACGTGGACACCACACCCACATACAGTAGATGTGGGTTTGTTGAGCTTAGTTTCCAAACATACAGGGATTAATACAACCACTGTTCACTTAATTAGGGTTGGAATCCACAGCTGAACCAAAACGTAAACGGACCATTATCATCCACAGAATTGACACTAACTGGATGTTTTCTCTTTTTCAGAGCATTCTCTGTCAACCCTAGAGATGATTGTGCGACAATTCTGGTAGTTTCTGAAAAACTTGAGTCCAAAGTAACTTAAAGCAGCTTGCTGATCTTGGTTCAATTCAATTCATCTTTATTTCTATAGAATAAAATAGCTTTTACAATGTAGATTGTGTCAAAGCAGCTTATGTTAGTACACTGAAACTGCCAGTCCAGTTTTCAGAGTTTAAGTTCAGTTCAGCGTGGTTTAAATTTCACTGCTGAAAGTTCATCGTGCGGTACTTCTAATAAAATGAAAAATAAATTGCAGAAAGCCCAAAATAAGTTGTGTAATTGTTATGAAAGTACCTCCACTGACACATTTAAATAATGAACATTATAGTCAAAGTAATTAAAAAAAATTTATAAAAGGGTAACATTTTTTTAAAAATTAGTAATGATGTTTAAGATTTAAAAGAAAATGGTCCCAAATATTTTCTTAATTCTCATTATTTAGTTAGTGAGGTACACTGTCATTCTACAAGAGCACGTAGCAGGGATATTTATCCTTGTAGATTTAAGAGTGAATCAGGTAGCAATTCTTTTTTGTGTACTAGCTCTGTTGCTTGGTATGTTTTGCCCACGATTTTTAAAGAGATTCAAATTGAGTGTTTTTAGAAGAGAAATTAAAAATTGTTGTTTTACAGTTTAGGTTGAGGATTTTGTTGTGCAGAGTTGCTGAGCTGATGATGTTTGCACTCCATTTAAGAATATCAAGGACCACAATGGAAAATGCATGTGGCTTTTTTGTGTGTATTTTATCTAAAATATGTATGAATTAGTCTAACTGGATTTGTTTGTATATTTTTGTTAAAATTGTCAAATAAAATCAATCAATCAATCAAAGTCCAAACACTGAAGAGCAAATGAAGAGCAAATCCATCGATTGGTACTTAGAAAAATATTTTGTTCGCATCAGCAAGCCTAAATGCTAGTTTTTACCATGTATAAAGGGTATAAGATTTTTTTTTATTATTATTTTTTTTATAGAGATTGGTGAGAAAGAGGTATTTGGCCGGTTGTCCATCTTTTAAACAAAGAGGGTGAGATTCTCACCAAAGTTTTTGTAAAAAATATAACATTGAATCATTTCCAATGATGGTTAGCAGGGGCGGACTGGGACTAAAAATTAGCCCTGGCACTGTAGCCATACCAGCCCACATTACCACACCGACACAGCCCCACCCACGGACACGCACATTCACTACTTATATTGGTGTAGAGATGGTAAAATTATATAAGCAGTACCTATTTAAGATATATTAAAACATTTAATGTATGTGACTGGAACAATAACAACCCATTTATATGCAATCAGGCCATTCATTTTCTTTTCGGCTTAGTCCCTTTATTAATCTGGGAGTCACCAATTTATCCGGCATATGTTTTTACACAGTGGATGCCCTCAAAGCTGCAACCCATTACAGGGTTACCCAATTCCCAATTGGCCTACCCAATTCACCTATAGCATGTGTTTAGACTTGTGAAGGAAACCATAAGGAAACCCAAGCGAACATGCAAACTCCACACAGAAACACCAACTGACCCAGATGAGGCTCGAACCAGTGACCTTCTTGCTGTGACGCGACAGCACTACCTACAGCGCCACCGCACTGCCCTATTTCCAGACTAGTTCAGTTAATTTTATGTATTTGGCAATGTCTGGCCTTTCCCTTTTTATGGTCCATCTCTGACAATTAGCTTGTGTTGCACTTACTGTTTGTTTGACATTCTAGCCAGATTTTGATTACGTCTGCATAACCTCAGATTGGGTCGGCCCATCTCGAAACCGGTCGTTGCCGATTGGGCAAATGCATAATATTTATTATTATTCTTACTATTATTATCATCATCATGATAATATTCACATCTAGCACGAGATAAAAGCTGCATACATGTAAAAACAATACAAAAAATAGCTGACTGGCCCACATTTAAAAAATGGTCCGGCCCTTCTGGCATTTCCCAGAATTGTCAGATGGCCAGTCCGCCCCTGATGGTTAGTAATGTGGTCACCAATATAAATAACACACTTTATCGATCTCAGTTTTCAAAAATTTTGGAAAAACACTTTGATGAAAGGCTTAATAGTTTCATACAAACACATAAGCTTTTGGCTGATGAGCAGTATGGTTTTTAGGAAAAATAGATCAACATCTGGCATTAACAGAAATTATTGAGGAAATTACTAATAAGATAGATAAAACGAAGAAGGTAGTTGGATTTTTTATAGATTAAAAGAAGGCATTTAATACAATGAATCATAATGTATTGGTAAATAAATTAGAAAGTAATGGTATTGAAGGAGTAGCCTTGGATTGGATAAGCAGTTTTTTTTTATTTTTTTTTTAAATAGGCAACAGTTTGTGGAAATTAGCAACCATAAATCTTTATAATCTAAATGTAAATTGTGGCATACCTCAAGGATCAGTTTTAGGTCCACTATTGTTTATAATTTACATTAATGATATCAGAGTTGATTAAGTTTATTTTATTTGCAGATGATACAAGTATCTTTTGTTCTGGGGATAATTCGCCAAAATTTATGGAGTTGATTAAAATGGAAATTAATAAACTGAAATTGTGGTTTGACATAAGCAAATTGTCATTAAATATAAGTAAAACAAAGATTATGTTATTTGGGAAATTAAAAAATAGTCATAATAAAAACTGATAAAGAAGTTATAGAAAGAGTATATGGAATTAAGTTTCTTGGTGTTGTATTGGATCATAAAGTTAGTTAGAAACAGCAAATAAATAATGTGACATCAAAATTAGTAAAAACTGTTGCAATATTGTATAAAACAAGGTGGCTGTTTGCAGTATTATGTATTTTTGGGGTCTGTGTAATAAAATGTAAATGTCCAAATGGAATTAAACATATAATTTGTCAAAGATTCCAAAAGGATAAAATATGCAAAGCTCACGTGTCTCATGTAAAAAGAAGAGATAAGTAAAGGAAGAAATAATTTGAAGTAATAAAGGAATGATGTGGTAATGGTGTGGTAATGGGGTGGGAAAATAATAAACTGGTGCTTCATCCCACTCCATTTTCAACCATGTTGAAAGGTGTTTTTTGTTAAAGAATTATTATGCATGATATTTCTGTACAAAAATAAATAAAACAAATCAAAATCTGCTTTATTTGTAGATATACGGACAAGATTTTATTTGGAGTGAAATACCTTTTTCTTTTTATCTTTTTGATATGATTTTAATGTGTGCTCTGTTCTTTAAATGTAGATGAAAGTTAATCAAATTTTGCCTTGTCATATGTGTTATAACGCAATACAAAAAAATAAATAAATAAATAAAGGCTATAAGAAAGAATACCTCCATAAGTATGTATATCAGATTTGTAGTAAACTTATATTAGACTATAGTATCTTTTTATCTGCTGCGCTATTCAGTACTACATTAAGTAAATATTAATGAACTACTCACTTTGACACATTAAGTTAGCTATTTTAAATATGTGTAATTATGCAATTACATCTAAATATATACTTAAACCCAATGCGCAAAAGTGTAAGCATTTAAATATAGCAACCGGAATTACACTACATTGTAGGTTTCTAAAAATAATACATTCCATTCAGTTCATACCTAAAAGCAAAGGACACACAAATCATTAGTTTCTCTTCCGGATGTCATTACAAACCTGTATGACATATTCCCATGAAGGAACTTAATAGAAACAACTTGTATAACACTCAGAGTTCATTCAGAATTCACAAGAGTTAAGCATTATTGAGCAACCCAATAGCATATAATGATTGTAGTTGGCATGTATTGTATGATGTTGTATTAACAATAAATAGCATAAAAGTTATGCTTGATGCATGGATAAAATGCATTTGAAACTATGATTATTATACATGTTTTTTATTAACTGTTGCTGAAAGGAAGTTTATTTTAAGACATTTTTGAGAACATCAATTTAAACCATGGTGCCCAAATATTTTTTATGAAACACTAAACACCAAACTTGATTGAGGGGGTACGCTGAAGGTAAGTATACCAAACTTTATTATGTTAAAGTTTCTATAGGTAGTTTCCTCATTCAGAATGCAAATGTTTTATTGCCAACTTATATATAACATATATATATGGATCATGTCAAATCATCAATAACCAAATCCAGCTAACTGAGTAATCCACATACAAAGAACAGACCCTTGCTCTAACAACTTAATGCACCAAAGACTGTAGCTGGCTTATTTCAGAGGCTGTATCCTCCAAAGGATGCAGACTTCAAAGGTGAGTCATTTGAAGTCCACACAGGCGGAACCGAGCGTTTTGAAATGAGACGATCTAGCCCACAGAGGAAAGTTCTTAACACCAGGCCACCTTGACAGCTGCCCTTAATAAGCGGTAATAAAATATGTAATGACTTTTTAAAACGTATTTTAAGCGATCTGAAGGTAAAACAAGGTTTACAAAAGCTGAAAATATTTCCTTTGATCAATAGTGATACACATAAACATGTAAATGGTCTATAAAATCACTCTGTAGTAAGACATGTCATACTCTTTTGTTTTTTAACATTTTTTTAGATCTCCAAATAAAATAAACCTAATTCATACAATTAATCCAATGTTTTCTTTTAAAAACGTCCTGCCGTTATCGGTGCGCAATTAATTTTGGGATGTTTGGGGCTGCGAAGGATACACTGGTTGTGTCCTTCATTGTCTGGGAAATGAAGGGCCACATTAAAATGAAAGGCTGCATTTGAAGGCGCTTTTGGAAGAGACAGCCTTCGTCACGCTACGATGACGCAGCGCACTTTAAATGCATCCTTTAAAGGATGCAGCTTCTGAAATGAGACATCACTTATAGTATACACAAGATGTGAGTTGAATGAAACCCTGCCTACTAGTACAGGAACCAATCATCGACCGTTATAGACTGGCGTTTTTCCGGAGGAAAAGCTCAGACAAGACGTTTGCTTTTTCAAAAGTTTTATGGTCAACAAACGCACTGGAATCTCAGTGAATACTTACTTCACAGACATGATAAATGTATCCACATAAAACTTGAGATCTGTTGTTTTAAATGACCTAAGTGCACTTGAAAACATAAGTTTTCTGGTTTTGTAATCTGTGCGAAAAGAATGCGAGGTACAACCCACCAGAATGCCCATCACATGACTGCAACTACTCAAACGTCCAGAAACTTGTAAACAAAGAGTTGCTGTCATTTCTTGAGAAGATTCACCATCAAGAGCAAGTTGTGGATTATTTCAGAAGACCAGAGCGATCTGATGAAGCATTATTCAGAGAATGATAAGTGTAGAACGGCCATAAATGAGGTTGGTGTCGTGATCTCGTTCATGTCGAATAAGCATACACATAAGTTTGGGCAAGCTGAAAATATCTGCCCAAGAGGCGTTTCAAAGATGGCTGCATAGTGAATTCCCTTGCCTTACAAGGAGTTTGAGGGAGACTTATTTGCACCTAATTTGCATTTGGAATTGTTAATGTTTTTGCAAATTTTAAATTCTTCTGAAAAAAAAAAAAATCTCTTCACATTATGCTCGAAACCAGCTAATGATCCACAACATTATAATTTTTTTTTCTTATTCTAACAAAATAACAAATATCTTCTTGTATTTAACAAGAGGAAGACACTCCTAAAGCTTTGGAGTCACTAGAGCAGTGGTCACCGAACTTGTTCCTGGAGGGCCAGTGTCCTGCAGATTTTAGCTCCAACCCTAATCAAACACACCTGATAAAGCTAATCAAGGTCTTACTAGGTATACTTGAAACACCCAGACAGGTGTGTTGAGGCAAGTTGGAGCAAAAACTTGCAGGGACACCGGCCCTCCAGGATCGAGATTGGTGACCCCTACACTAGAGGATCTGCACATTGTCATTTTATGTGAACTGCCCCTTTTAAGAATCAATCATTCCGGTATTAACCAATGGGCTAGTTGCTGCTCCACATTGTGAAGTTTCTCTGGTCCATAGACATCTGTGTCATGTTAAGCTGAATGGGCCCTGTGTGGTCCCTCTATAGGGGGCTACTGTGAAGATTTGGGGATCCAGCCCACCACATTCACCCCCCTATGGACCTCAAACCAAAAGTCACTCCAGGCTAACACAATTGAGGTGATACCATATCTACTAAGAAAAGGAAAAGACTTTTGGTTTTGTGCCAAAAATGATTCAAGGAAACAGAATAGGAACCTATTATGTAAATAAAAACTACATGGGAAAAAGGAATTCACGTTTCTAAAGAAAATGTTTTAATGCTACCACAAGATGTTCATGCTTTTCCATCTTTGTTTGGTAATAAAACGTTTGTGTTCCAGGATGACAAAGTCGCCATGCGCAAAGCGAGATATGCATAGAAAAAACCCTGTTTTTCTGGACAAATTGAAACCAGGCCTGATGATGTGATCCTCACTCATGTTTAAACATTTTAGAAAAAAGAATGAAAGCTATGAGGTGGAATAAAGGCCTACAACATAATTATAGACAGGGTAAAAAAAAAAATCTACACACATCAAGAGGATAAATTCGATAAAAAAAAATCAGCCTTTGTGAGTGTGAATTTAATATGGTTTAGCAGGATTGTCAAATGCCAATACTGTGTTGTAATTATGTAAAAATGTAATGTAATATGCTGCATTGTGATGTTTTCACATGAGGAGCTCATGTTACAGTATCTTCAGTGATTCGGGGCATCTCAGTTTTGCAATAAAATATTGAACTCTACAATTCAGCATAGTACTATAATGATATTTATATATCGATTTATTCAATAATAATAATAATAATAATAATAATAATAATAATAGTAGTAATATTATTATTATTATTATTAGGCCAAATGTCAAATAAAAATGAAATTAAATCCTATAAAAAATACATACACAAATACATTATATATCAAAATTTAAAGATTAAATAACAAAGCAACAAAACTAAAATAATAATAATAATAATAATAATTATTATTATTATTATTATTAACATTATTATTTTATTATTAGTTATATAGTCATTATATAGTCAGATGGCAAATACTATTAAATTAAATACTATTAAAAATAATTAAATACATAATATTAAATACAACAATATAAAGATTAAATAACAAAACAATATAATAATAATAATAATAATACAATTAAATAAATCCTGTAGTTTGTATATTACATCATTATTTTATTGATGTCTTGATTTGTTGCAAAAGCAACAACAAACAAATAAGCAAACAAACAATAGTAAAAAACAATGTCACTAAATTAATATTATTAAGCCAAATGTCAAAAAGTAATATTACAACTAAATATTATAAAATAAATACACAAACACATAATATGAAATACTATAATTTAAAGCAACAATATAATAATAATAATAGCAATATTAATAACAATAATAATAATAATAATAATAATACCATTTTTAATTGATTTCTTGATTTGTTTAATTTAAAGATAAATAACAAAAGCACCAGTAATGCCAGTAAATTATTATTATTATTATTATTATAATTATTATTATTATTATTATTATTATTATTGGGTCAAATATAATATTACAAGTAAATACTATAAAAAAATAAATAAACAAATACAAAACATTTGTAAATTAAAGTAACAAAACAATATAACAATAATAATATTGAAAAATAATGTAAACACAATTTTTAATTGATTTCTTGATTTGTTCAATATAGAGAATAATACAACAACAAAATAATAATGACATTGAAAATACATTTCCAAAATTTGTGTCATTTCTTCGTCACATTTCTATGGAAAAAAAAAAGAAATGTAAATTTATGGCCAGACATTTTTTTTTCTCAGGTCACTAGTCATTGGCAGGTGTGGCAGAATGTTAGTGTTATCCGGATACTTTAGACTGCATGCCGCATCATCCATAATGATGTCAGCGATGCCTAGTACAAACTGATTCACAAACTGAAGGAGGAAGAACTGTGGAAATTAAAAATGAGCTAAATGTAAAATGCAAACAGATGTATTTAAGCAGCAATCAGACATTTTCTCAAATGTAAATATTTCTCTATACTTTATAGCTTATATATTAGATCACAACATAAATAAACAAGCATTTTAATACGTGTCGTGAATTACGGTAAATGCTTTAATTGTGTTTATGCTGTCAGAGTTGCCCAGAGTCATGAGTGGGCAGACTGTGACCACGAAAAGGGTGGTACAGGCGACAAACATTCCCACACACCCGCAGATACTGCAGTGTTTCACCAGAGCCAAAGTGCAGATCCAGACCAGTGTGTCGCAACTGCTTTCTCATTTTTATCAGCTCTTTCTAATCACAGAGTCTTACTTTATTATCTCCCATATGCTGGCATCAGGTCAGTTAGACTCAATATACTCCACATGCGTAATAGTTTATAAAAACATTGATTCGTTAACTTTATATAATGTTCACAGATAAGCAGTTCATGGACTTTTGCGTGTGAAATGATTTAAGATTTATATAATGGTTGGTATCAGCTATAATAAAAACATTATGAGATGTTGTTATAAATAAAAACAAAAACTAACTACAAAAATAACAAAGAAAATCCAAGGAATGCTTGAAGCTTGTTCCATGATGTATTTAAAGGCTGGGTGAGTTGGCTTTTTCCATCACTTCAGAGCTCCGAGGTGTAAAAGCACAGCGGTTTAGATTATTCAGACTTTAGTTCAGACAAACAGACACTGATGATAATGTTTAAATAAAGTATTCTTTTTTTTTTTTTTCAGTGATATTGGACTGTTTATATTCTATACACTAAAAAATACTGGGTTCCAAATAATCAGTCTGTGTTAGGACAACATGAAAGAATTAAGTTGACCTAAAACATTTTACAGATTTAAGTGGATGGGGCATAACACAATTAAGAACTGTGTTGTTTCAGCTCATTTCAAATAAGTGGTTTGAACAAAGAGCAAACATCCTATTTGAGAGTACAATGCAATTAATCAAAGATTCCTTGGATTTACTACAAAAATGAAGTTAAGTGATTGTAAACAATTTATTTAAGCTGATTTTAAACAAACTAAGTTGAACAACTGAATTTGATCTGTTTAAATTCAACACTAATTGTACGCAACAATTTTGTATTTTTTTCAATGAAGAAGTTTCTTCAGAATTTTTCAAAGGTTCAATGAGAGAAAACATATATATATATATATATATATATATATATATATATATATATACTGTTAATAGGTAATAGTTTTGATAACATTGAGAATTGCTAACTTTGATGTATTATTAAAACAAGGTTTCTAAAAGGTTATGTAAAAATAATTAAATGAGACATTTCTATAGCATGAAGTCAGGATCAAAATTTGTGTTTCTTTTTTTGGACGTTAGAGTTAAAGGTTTTAACAGAGGGAATATTGGGAATCTCTTTATCACTCTATACTTTTTAAAATTCTGAGAACAGGCAGAAATATTGTATCATATTCATATTTATTTTATATCTAAATATACAGTTAAAGTCAGAATTATTATCCCCCCTTTGAAATATATATATATATATATATATATATATATATATATATATATATATATATATATATATATATATATATATATATATATATATATATATATATATATATATATATATATATATATTTCAAAGGGGGATAATAATTCTGACTTTAACTGTATATTTAGATATAAAATAAATATATTATTCCCTATATATATATATATATATATATATATATATATATATATATATATATATATATATATATATATATATATATATATATATATATATATATATATATATATATAATTTTATTTAATTTTTTTCCAAAATTTAACAGAGCAAGGAAAATTTCACAGTATGTCTGAGGATATTTTTTTTCTTCTGAAGAAAGTCTTATTTGTTTTAATTTTGTCTGAAATAAAAGCAATTTAAATAATTAAAAAAAAAAACATTTTTAAGGTCAATATTATTAGCCCCTATAAGCTGTATTTTTTAAATTGTCTACAGAACAAACCATCATTATACAATAACTTGCCTAACCTGCCTAGTTAACCTAATTAACCTAGTTAAGCCTTTAAATGTCACTTTAAGCTGTATAGAAGTGTCTTGGAAAAAAATCTAGTCAAACATTATTTACTGTCATCATGGCAAAGATAAAGAAATGAGTCATTAGAAATGAGTTATTATTATGTTTCGAAATGTGTTGAACAAAATCTCTATTTTAAACAGAAATTAGGGAAAAAAATTAACAGGGGGCTAATAATTCTGACTTCAACTGTAAATATATATATGTGTGTGTGTGTGTGTGTGTGTGTGTGTGTGTGTGTGTGTGTGTGAGTGTGTGTGTGTGTGTGTGTGTGTGTGTGTGTGTGTGTGAAAACAAAATTTTGTTTTGGATGCTATTAATCGTGAATAATTTTCAGCATTGTACATATTATTCAAATTATTAATATTGTCCTTAAAATAATTTCAAAAATTTTAAACTACTTTTTTTCTATCAGAAAGAAAATTAAATCAAATAGAATAGGACTTTCAATAAAAAGTATTACAAGATATACTGTGAAAAAATGCCTTGCTCTGTTAAACATATTTTGAGAAATATTTGAAAAAACAACTTTGATTTAAGCTTTATATATTCAGATAGTTAAAGTCAGATTTATTAGCGTCCCCATTGAATTATTAGCTCCCCATTTATTTTTTCCCCCCAATTTCTGTTTAAAAGAAGATTTTTTCAACACATTTCTAAATATAATAGTTTTCATAACTCATCTCTAATAACTGATTTATTTGATCTTTGCCATGATGACAGTAAATAATATTTGAGAAGATATTTTTCAAGACACTTCAATACAGCTTGAAGTGACATTTAAAAGCTTAATTAAGTTAATTTGGTTAACTAGGCAGGTTAGATTAATTAGGTAAATTATTGTATAATGATGGTTTGTTCTGTAGACTATCGAAAAATATACAGCTTAAAGGGGCTAATAATTATGACCTTAAATTGGTGTTTAAAAAATTAAAAGCTGCTTTATTCTAGCCGAAATAATACAAATACTGAGACATGTGAAAATTTCCTTGGTCTGCAAAACATCATTTGAGAAAAATTAAAAATGGAAAAAAAAAATTAAAAGGGGGGCTAATAATTCTGACTTCAACTGTACATATAGATAAGATAAAGTTATGCCAAAATTAAACTAAGTTTTAGATTGCATGTTTGATCAATTTCTTTTGATTTAATGCAAAAAACCTAACCCAAGCTCTTTAAAAAAAAATGGCACAAAAACAAATTAATTAATTACTGATAAAGAATTTCAATACATTTAACTCAACTGACATAAACTATTTAAATGATATATTAGTAAATTAAGATATTAAGGCATACACACAAAATTCAACAATTCCATTTTTATAGCATTTTAATAATTCAGAAATAAAACAGAAACCAAAATGTGCCAATTAAACCAGTGATTTCCTCTTTGATTATTCATTTACAGCGAAGCTTTGATGTGACGTTGGTATTTCCCCCACTTCTTCCCCATGTATTTCCTGAAGCAGCAGCATGTATTTAATAGTTCAGTGCTCACAGGATTGGCATCATTATTATATTTGGCCTCTGTGGTGCAAAACAGCTAAACGGAGAGCTGTGGTACTGAACGCCAGCACTGGATTGTACTTTTATTCGCTTAAATCAAAATCAAAACGCAATGTTCAACGCTCACAGCATCTGCCATGTGACTCTGGAATTCACTTCACAAGATCTTCTCATTAACGCATATTATGACCTCGCCCTTCTGCTGCAAGTCACTTCTAATTAAAGCACACACTGAGCGCTCATTAATGGAAATGACTATTAGCCCCATTTTTCCGCAAGTCAATCAGGTTGACTAATGCAAACATGTGAATTCGTGCAAGCGGCAGATACAAGGAAAACAGTTTGAAATATGTAGCTAGACAAGCAGGGTGTATAAAAGGTAAAAAAAAAAAATATATATATATATATATATTTCCTGGTGCAAAAAAAAAAAAGGCTTTTAACTTATTAGCAGAAGTGTCATACTTGTAAATGATGAAACCAACAATGCGGAATTTCCTTTTCCTTCCTGCAATGCCTTGAGGCATTAAATCTAAACTTATTGGCAACTTGGTGAGTACATACAGTTAAAGTCAGAATTATTAGCCCTCCTTTGAATTTTTTTTTCTTTTTAAATATTTCCCAAATTATGTTTAACAAAGCGAGGGAATTTTCACAGTATGCCTGATAATATTTTTTCTTCTGAAGAAAGTCTTGTTTGTTTTATTTCGGCTAGAATAAAAGCAGTTTTACATTTTTTAGGAACCATTTTAAGGTCAAAATCATTAGTTCCTATAAGCTGTTTTTTTCCCGACTGTCTACACAACAAAACATCATTATACAATAACTTTTCTAATTACCCTAACCTGCCTAGTTAACCTAATTAACCTAGTTAAGCCTTTAAATGTCACTTTAAGCTGTATTGAAGTGTCTTGAAAAATCTCAAATATATCAAAGATTATATACTGTCATCGTGGCAAAGATAAAATAAATCAGTCATTAGAAATGAGTTATTAAAACTATTATGTTTAGAATTGTGTTTTAAAAAAATCTCTCCGTTAAACAGAATTTGGGGGGAAAAATAAACAGGGGGGCTAATAATTCTAACTTCAGCTGTATATTTTACCCTTGTACTCTTTTAATAAATTTACTGTCTTTAACCACTACATAACAATGCATTTAATTAAATACAATGCTATTATTGTGTACGTATGTTTTTAAATTGAAAAACAATCTGTAATTAGTTATTTTTGCCATCATCATCCCAATCCTATACGAGCTGGTTAATCACTGGCAGCATTCAAATGACAATTAAAAACATACAGCATCCAATCTGTGAAAACTTGATTACGTCTTTAAAAAATATGAAAACATGAATTCTCCTGAATTATTTTTTCTTCTATCTTCTTTCTGAAAACTAGCAAATGGCGATTGATTACTCAAAACTTGTAACTGTTGCATATTTAAAAATAAATTTTTGAATGAAACTAATTTAATGAAAAAAACATAAATAAACCACTCTGACGATCTGTAAATAATCTTTAGTTATTTACACCCACCCACCGGCCACATTATTAGGTCCCGTTGCTCCCAAACAGAAATTTCTACTCAGCCAATCACATGGCAGCAACTCATTGCATTTAGCCGTGTAGACACGGTCAAGATGATCTGCTGCAGTTCAAACCGAGCATCAGAACAGGGAAGAAAGGTGATGTAAGTGACTTTGAACGTGGCATGGTTGTTGGTGCCAGACGGGTTGGTCAGAGTATTTCAGAAACTGCTGATCTACTGGGTTTTTACACACAATCATCACCAGGGTTTTAAGAGAATGGTCCGAAAAAGAGAAAATATCCAGTGAGCTGCAGTACTGTGGTTGGAAATGCCTTGTTGATACCAGAGGTCATAGGAGAATGGCCAGACTGGTTCGAGAAAGGCAACAGTAACTCAAATAACCACTCATTAGATATGCAGAAGAGTATCTCTATATGCACAACATGTTCAACCTTGAGGTGGATGGGCTACTGAGACTACAATTGGCACAGGCTCACCAAAATTGGGCAATCAAAGATTGGAAAAAACGTTGCCTGTTCTGATGAGTCTCGATTTCTGCTGCGGCATTCAGATGGTAAGGTCAGAATTTGGCATCAACAACATGAAAGCACAGATCTATCCTGGCTTGTATTAACGGTTCGGGCTGGTGGCGATGGTGTATTGGTGTGGGGAATATTTTCTTGGCACACTTTGGGCATATTAGTATCAACTGAGCATCGTGTCAACGCCACAGCCTACCTGAGCCTTGTTGCTGACCATGTCCGTTCCTTTATGACCACAGTGTACTCATCATTTGATGGCCAATTCCAGCAGGATAATGTGCCATGTCAACTCACAGGGGTTTCTTGAACATGACAATGAGTTTACTGTACTCAAATGTCCTCCACGGTCACCAGTTCTCAATCCAATACAGCACCTTTGGGATGTGGTGGATCACGAGATTCCCATCATGGATGTGCAGCCGACAAATCTGCAGCAACTGCATGATGCTATCATGTCAATATGGACCAAAATCTCAGAGGAATATTTCCAGTACCTTGTAGAATCTATGCCACGAAGGATTAAGGCAGTTCTGAAGGAAAAAGTGGGTCTAACCCGGTCCTAGTAAGGTGTACCTAATAAAGTGGCCGTAAGTGTATAACTATTTTTTTTTTTTTCTCTCACACAAACATTCAGTTGGTACATTTTAGGTACACCTGCTCGGCTGCTCAGTAGCACAAATTTCTAAGTAGCGACTTGGCAGAAACAAAGTGCATTCAGGCATGTAGATGAGAAAAGATATGCTGAAGTTCCAGCTGCATCAAAACCAGTTGGTTAATCCACAGTCTTTCTAATATACAAGTCAGTCAAGGGACAATTAAGATACTTCAACTGAACTAACCTGCATGTCTGTGTGCTGTGGGAGAAATCCAGACTGTGAAAGTGTTGGAAATCCAAACACTGACACAGGGAGAACAGGCAGACAGAAAAGCCTCCTGTCCCTGTTGGGAAGGTGTTCCTAAAGTCAACGAGTGAATGCTACATCATGGTTATCTATTTTCATTCTATATTTTCTTGTTGGCATTTGGACTCAGAACATCCTATTACAGAGTAAATGTATAAATTAAAGGGTTAGTTCACCAATAAATAAATAAATAAAATAAAATTATATTAATTACTTACCCTCGTATTATTCCAGACTTCTGAGATCTTTGTTCATCTTCAAAACACAAATTAAAATATTTTAGAATAAATCAGTGAAATCTCTTAGAAGTCCAGAAAACATTTCATCTGACTTCAGCAGTTCAACTATAATAATACTACATGTTAATATCATTCACAAAACTGCATTAACAATCAAACTGCATAAACAATTCTTTTTGCCAATATCTTCTCTTCCATGACAAGCCAGGCTGTGAATTTAAAATGAACAATACAACATAATACCAATAGAGTCAGTAGTGAAAAAAAAATTGAGTTGAAAAAGAACTGAGTATTGTATTGTATAAATGCACATTCTGACCTGATGTGGAAGACAGCGAACAAAGTCACATTTACAGTTTTATTGGTGCATAAAAGTGTTCTTGGAGCTTCATGTGATTAAAGTTGAACCACTAAAACCTCATGGAATATTTTGACATTATTTTAGTTATTTAAAATTTCTCAGAGAGATGCCAATGGTCTAATCTGATTTGATTGTTTATGCTAAGCTAAGCTAAAAGTGCTCCCACCAGATATGAAGATCAGTTGAATTGATGAAACAATTATAAATCTAAACTGTTTATTGTGGGGGAGTTGAAAACAAATAATATTAGTAATAATTATTAGTCTACATGCAAAAAAAAGTGAAGTGCTCCTTTAGTTTGTGGTTGTGGCTATGCTTATTTTTTGCATAGCACCAAACTATTTAGGCAGAGTACTGTTATTAAATTATATATAT
The DNA here is from genome assembly GCF_052040795.2 of Danio rerio. NCBI lineage: Eukaryota > Metazoa > Chordata > Actinopteri > Cypriniformes > Danionidae > Danio > Danio rerio. Next base: position 36,161,876 of record NC_141041.1, read on the forward strand.
ATATATATATATATATATATATATATATATATATATATATATATATATATATATATATATAATCGTGTGTATAAAGAAAGAGAATCAAACACGGAGAGTCTCAAAATCCTTTTGTAAAAAGAACTACTTTCTTCCAGCATTTATTCACATCTGCAGCTGACATCAGAACAGCAAAAACTGTTGCTCATTCATCAATGCCACTTTAGAGCTAGTATTTGAATGATTCTCTGGCTGTTTAATGTTAAAGTGATGACAAAACAGTGTTTTGCTCACATTTTGAGATTATAAGGCTAAAAGGCATGAAATGTCATCTGTCTACAGAGAATTCAGAGTATTTCTCTGTTGCAATCGGGAGATCACAATATTAATATGGTATAAATACAGCACTTCAACATACAAAATGAAATTATGCAATTTTTTATGGCTTATTATGCTTCTCTCACCATTTTGTGGATGAACATCGTCATCCGTCTTTACTCAAAGACAGGCTAATGGCCGCCGACGCACTGTCTCACGGAAATTAACGTTATGAATATTTCGCAATGGGCACTATCCTTTTTAAAAAAAAACTGCAACATAGTAGCAATCTAAACAACTACATTCTACATACTAAAAAAGCCACAGGGGAATGAACCACTGATTACTGTAGCATGTGTTTTTGGCGGGCAGATGACCTTTCAGCCACAACCCAGCACTGAAAGTGCACTAACTCAAGAAAACCCAGTGCTGGTGTAACCCCACCAGTCCCACTGTACCCACCCTGCTCCAAGCTGGGATCGAACCAGCGTCCCTCCGCATTGCAATCGGTTGCTCTAACAAGGAGGCTAAAGACCATGGCCTTTAGCATCTGTCGCTAGAGCACGTTTAGAGTTCAGAGGAGTGAGGTTTACCTGCACAGCACTTACTAGCTGGCCTCCATTACACTCACAGCCCTAAACCTCACTCCCATCCGGGTCACGGCACCAATAAACCTCGCCTATCTTACTACACCCAACCAGCTCCAAGCTGGGATCGAACTGGCGACCTTCAGCATGGGAATTTATTGTTCTAACAAGGAGGCTAAAGACCATGGTCACTGCCATCCGTCACTTGAGCACCTTAGGAGGTCAGAGGAGTGAGGTTTATCTATACAGCACTTACTAGCTGGCCTCCGTTACACAGTGAACAACCCACACATTCTCATTCATACACATACACTTCGTCCAATTTAGTCAAAATGAGTCCAAAATCTCTGTGAAACCAGAGATCCGGAAAGCAAACCACCATGAGCATGGGGAGAACATGCAAACTCCACACAATAAGGCCTCCTACCCCAGACAGGACATAAACCAGTGACCCAGCCAACATGACACCATATTTAAGTGAACTAACACTTAAAAATGAATTAACCAAACACTGTCTAGAACAGTGCGTCTCAGCCACGTTTCTAAAAGCCCACCAGCACTGCATGTTTTGGATGTCTCCTTTGCCTGTCACACCATTAGTGGTCTTTCAGTCCCTGCTAATGAGCTGAGGATCTGAATCAGGTGTGTTTGGTTAAGGAAACATAGAAAATGTGCAGAGCTGGTGCTCCAGGAAAGTGGTTGAGAAACACTGGACTAGAATAACAACATATTTAACAGCTACTGGTATTGCAAACTGTGAAAGTTTTACATTTCTTAACATTTCCATAAAAAACGCTCTTCCTAAACCCTCACTGGTATGAATAATAATGACCCAATTGAAAAAAGCTCTTCTGATGTCATCTCGAGTACGTGTGATGATCCTAATCACGATAGTGCGCTTGAATCACAGATGGTGGCTGTTTTGTGAGTAACATTAGATTTGCAATCAAGCTTCATACTTTCACACCACACAGCATGAGCTGTGAAGCGCCGTCCACATGTTGCAGTCAGACTGTGATCTCATGGCTTTATCATAGTGACTCACATATAAAACACAGACCCTCACACTTTGAACTGGGTGGACCGCCAGTCTCCATATTAAATCCAGACGTCCCACCGCGACTGCCAAACGTAGGAAATGACCTACGATGCGTCAGTGTGTAAAACTACAACGTCACAGAGGGATTGGAAAGGGGAATCTAGGAGGAGGTGTGTATGTATGTGTGTGTGTGTTGGGGCGAGGGGCTGGACTTCCAGGAAAGTGTATTTACTATGGCAGCAGTGGATGTGAGGTGACTGCCAATGGAGACGTTTATGAACCAGAGAAACTGAGAAAACACTGAAGGATGAAGCAAGTATCAGATGTTAGTTAAGGATTTACTTTTTGTGGGAAGTGTTTGCATTGCATCAAAAATTTCTATCATGGTTCATCTGAGATGAGTTGATTCACTGAAAGAGTTTTAGGAGTGTGCTGTCTCCTTGTGGCAGACTCAAATATTACAAGAATAAGGGAATATGTCACATGACCAGAAAATGAAGAAAAATAAGATTAAGTATTTAACTACACTGTAAAAAATGCTGGGTTCCACACAATTACTTCATGTTGCCCCAACACAAATTGCTTCAGTTTACTTAATCGCTTTTTTTTTTGTTTTTTTTTTTTTGCTGTTGCAAATTTAAATTGACTGAACAGGCCTGTAGTCAGCCTGGTGAAAGGGGTGGGGAGGGAGGGGGGTTCTCAAAAAGTAAAGCTTTTAGCAGTCATAGGCCTCATTTAGGCTACTATTTCATTATGAGACTTAAATACTGCATTTTAGTGACAATTTAAGCACTATTTTAGCTGAAATAGATTGTCGTGTGCCATGATAACCCAAATAAGTACATTTAAAAACTGGATAACAACAATAGCCAAATCAGTATTCAAATTATTTTTAATATGGGACCTTTTCATTGGTCATTTTTTTGTTTCCAAAGTCCAGGATTTAGCATAAAAGTTACTTGTAAAATATTTTCTCTATTTAAAAACAATACAGTAACCAAAGATGACTTCACTTAAGTCGGATTGTATGTTTTCTGGATGAACAGCTGGATGTTGAACTCATGGAAAATAATTGTGTGCATTGGCCAAAACTGATTAGCTGAAGTCACACCGAGGGTTCCACTTGGTCTTAAAACCTTTTCTGATGAATTCTTTTTACTATTTATGATGGAAAAGTAGTCAAAATAGGACAAATTAACCCATTTAAGTTAACTCAGTTTTTCGAACCACTTAAACCACCCTGACCACGTGCCTGTCCCCCCAAAAAACTTAAGAATTGTGTTGTTTCAACTCATTTTAAATAAATAGTTTGAGCAAACAGCAAAGTCATTTTTTGAGTGTACACTGAAAAAAAAAATATTTTGCTAAAATGTTGCACACAATTTTAATGGGCTGATTTTTACACAAAGAATTTAGAAATGTTCAACTTAATTTTGTTTGTTTAAATACAGCACAAATAAATTGTTTGCAACCACTTACCTTAAAAAAATGTAGTAAATCCGATGAATAATTATTCAGCGTACAATCAAGTTTGAATCTAGCTTTCTTTTTTGCTTCCATTTTTGTTTTGGTGAATTTTTTTTTTTTAGACTTATTTTATTGGCAGCTAGCGGTTAATATTGATTCTGTAAACTAACTTTATATTAAACAAATATATTCATTACACTGAAACACAAAACAAAGGCAAAAATGTGTTTTTATTTTATTTTACCAATATTTAACCAGGAAGTCTCATTCAGATTTAAAATATCTTTTACAAGTGGGACCTGGCCAAGAAAACAGCCATACAGTAAAACTATTTAAAAATACATAAATTACATAACATTTTATTAGTCCTCTCAACAATAACAACCACGTGCTTCCAATACCGCTCTTTATAACACCTTTAAATTCACCGAAAGACAAAAGTTTATTTAATTTGAAGTCTTTTTACAAATTATTCCATCCCCAATAAGAAAATACAGTTTTAGCCAGCTCTGTATTTCATTGATCAATCATTATAACCGATATATCGTGAAACATTATTAAATGTTTCCTTATTAAACCTTATTAAAGAATATCATTATTGTTTTATAATTTTTTTTGTTAAAATAGAATTTATGTCTTCAGTTTCAGAAGTTGCAAAAAAAAAAAAAAACATTGAACATACCTGGATATTTTATGGAAACCAATTCACATTTCCTTTGTTTAATACATTAGAATTTATATTCTAAGAAATAATGGGTTATTCAAACACAAATTGGGTAAAACAATTGTACCTATTACACCAAGAATTGAGTTGAAATGACCCAGCATTTTTAATATAGGGTTACAAATCTTTTAAAACATTAGTTTCACAGGTCTAAATAACATCAATATTTTAGAAGCAATATTTATAAAAGATTAACCCAACAATTTTGCTTTTCTCTCAAATAAAAACCATCTTCAAACTTTTAAACAAATGTAGTGTTAGCGTTAAATTTTTAATCACTGACTTCTAAACGAATAAACAAAACAGTGCTATAAACAAGTACTCATTCATTCATTTTCTTTTCGGCTTAGTCCCTTTATTAATCAGGGGTCACCACAACCGAGTGAACCACGCCACCGTTATGCCCCTAAACAGGTACTTATTTGCAGATTTATTTTATGAAAATAATAAAAAACAAACAGCAAAATGGGTCAACACAGTCGCTGGCATTTCTGTGTGAAGTTTGCATGTTCTCCCCGTGTTTGTGTGGGTTTCCTCCAGGTGCTCCAGTTTCCCCAACAGTCCAAAGACATGCGCTATAGGTGAATTGAATAAGCTAAATTGGCCGTAGTGTATGTGAATGAGTGCGTATGGTGTTTCCCAGTACTGGGTTGCAGCTGGAAGGGTATCCGCTGTGTAAAACATATGCTGGATCAGTTGGCTATTCATTCCCCTGTGACAACCACTAATGAATAAATGGACTAAGCCAAAGGAAAATGAATGAATGAATAAACAGCAAAATGCAGTAAAGAAACTCACAAGCCAAAAATGTATTTACATAAATTTATTCATGTATTAACAGATCCAACCAGATCAAAGTAAATACATGTCACTTTTTGGAAAACTGAAAAGACTTTAAACTAGTAACAAAAATAGAAGAAATTCTCTGTCCAGAGCAGTTACATTAAATAACATTTCAGCCAACGCTTTTTAGCCTTCAGTCAATTTAGTGACCTTGTCATTTTTCACACCGTCCTTGACACGACCGTATCACAACGATGCTTTAAACGTCATAATACACAACAGCAAAGACTTAAAGAATTAAGTTATCACTGAACCCATTGCGTATTAATGATGCCACACAGATCACAACATCATCACTGACTACATACACATGACAGTGGCTCTAGGCAGATGAAAAACGCTGTTTTTCTAACCTCTTGTGATGGAATGTAAAATCCAACACATTAAAACACTTTTCTTCATAGTCAGCATTAAAGGGGTAGTGCACCAAAAAAAAAAAAAAAAAAACATTTTTTATTAATTATCTCACAATTTACACCCGTTTCACTTTCTGTTGAACACAGAAGATATTCTGAAAAATGTGGTGGAACCCAATAGTCCATTTTTTCCTACTATGAAATGTTAAGAACTACCATTTAATAAAAACAAAACAAAGTAAATGAAATTGAAAGGTAAATTTATTTTTGGGTGAGCTTCCCCTTTAATATTTACAGCAGAGTACATAAAACAACACCAAGGCACAAACAACCTGCATACATACTAACAAAATAACACTTTAAAGGATAGTTCACCCCAAAAAAGTTCTATTTAACACTTGTTTCAAGACTTCTCCTTTTGAACGTGTACACACATGCAAACAAACAACACTTTGAACCATGTTGGAAACTGGCAGCCATTGATGTTCACAGTATCCAGAATTCCTTCATTTGAGAGCATTTATTTGTGAATAAGTGGCAGAACTTTCTTTTTTGGGTGAACCGGCCCTTTTAAAACTGATAAATTAGAATGGAAAGAAAAAAGGCTACCAATAAGACAATGGCACCAACGAAAGTACACACAACTTCTTCTGAGGACAAACATTCACTTGAGACACCAGCAAAATGATGCGTGTCTGATGTGGAAAGCAGTGATGATGAAAGCACTGGGGAATTAGAGAGAGGGTAGACCAGCTACAAGTTCACTATGAGTGCAGCAGAGGTGGATGGATGGAGGGAGGGATTCTTTCAGAATCCAGATGGTGTGAGGACGTTCATGTCCCGGTGTTTGAGTTTGTGAGGACGGGTCACCTGTCTCTTTCCATCCATGGTGGGGATCTCCATCTTAGGGGGAGCTTTGAAGTTTGTTGGATCTTCGGCCAGGCGGGTGGCCTGGGCCTTCATTACTTCCATTGGGGTGGGTTTCTGAGCGCCCTTATAGGACTGCAGGGCAAAGCCCCCTGTGAACACACAGGAATGATGATGGGTGTGTTGACATTGACGAAAGGGCGAAGTCTGATGAACCGCAAACATCCAAAGAAACGCATGTGTGAAAATTGCTCCGCAGAGTTTTGTGTTTTACATACAGTAGCAGTAGAAGTTAGTTCCTGTTAGTAAATTTGATTACTTGAGCAGTGTTAATGGAGAGGTGGAAGGCATTGGACAAACTTGAGACAATTGGTGGTCTAAATGATGCACCGTAAGACATAAAATTATGTGATATAAAGTCTGGGATCTGTAATTATTCTGAAATGGAGGCATTTATGCCTAGTGAGATTGTAATATGGTTTTAGAATGTAAAATGTGTGTTTTATATTTTAGTGTAGTATACAATGTGATTCATCCCATGATGGCAAAGCTGAATTCTCTGTTATCTTTAGTGTCTTCAGAAATCATTCTGATATGTGGATTTGATGGTAAATCTTTTGCAACACTTCAAAATGTCTGTACTATCACTTATGGTCAATTTAATGCATCTTGCTTAACAAAATGTATTATTTAAACAACATTTAAAGCCTTAATACATTGAACCTCTCAAAATCTCAGCGGAGGATCAACTCGATCAATAAGCAACTCCACAAACAGCAGCTTTACTTATTACTAACCTGTTTGCTCTTATTTAAAGATGGACCATTCTCTCTAAACAGATTATATTTTAATGAGGATTTTGCTATGTAATTGTAACAGATTTCTATCTATTATGTAGTCAGTGTACTCATTATATACATTTCTAAATTAATATCTACATAAAATTAAGTTAATTTTCCAACACTAACTCTAATTTAATTTTCCTCTTTTATAAAAAAATAAAAAATAAAATAAATAAAGTGTCACAATGAGAAGAGGAAATCAAGATAAAACGAAAACTAAAGATATGTGCAAATGAGCATGTTAGGGCTGGGGGATTTGGCCTAAAATTTAAATCTTGATAAATTGAACATTTTAATTCGATTACGATTAATGAACGATTATTTTATTAATTTATTTTATTCACTGACAAATTTTGGACAGTATTACACGTGAGGTATTTTTTATTGAAGGGTGCATTACTTGATTTTTGAAGTAATCGAAGGAAACACACACTATCTACTATCTATGAATATCTATGAACGTTGAATAACTGAAATTAAAATGCTAATTGCCTAAAACAGTCACATGACTCCAAACGTGGTAAGGAAAGCAATCAGAAAAAAAAAAAAACGACATGGAAAAAATTTGATCGATTATAGGTTCTTAATTCATTTCGATTAATCGCCCAGCCCTAGTGCTTGTTTATGATATGAGTATGTGTACCTTAAATGAGTAAAAATACATTGTTGCTGCATTGAACTACTGGAAAGGAAAAAGCACTGACACAGCACAAGTATGAACCTTTCTAATGCATATGTCTGAAGTACCAGTGCTCATGCAAGTGAGCAAATAGACAAAAAAAAAAAAAAAGTTGTAAACTTTAGGCTTTAGTCACTCCAAATATCCTAAGTACAATCTAATGGTTTAATTACTTCATTTAATTACTCATTCATTGCAATAAAATGTCTAATGAGGTTTGTCAAAATTGTCACTGCAGGAAACACTGGATTTTTAAGTACATCAATTAATTTAGGAGTAGATTGGAAACAAATCAACAAGGTTGGAAACAATAAGTTTGATTACGACAAAAAACATAATGACCAAAACACCACAATTTACTGTTATTACATACCCTTCATTCGTGTGAAGTAGAAATAATAATCATATCTGAGCAATCATGCTGATTGTTTTCATCTCTGACTGTTACATTGACAGTCAAATTAAATTACTTAAACAAAAAGCATCATTTTGAGATTAAAAGAGATAGGCAGAAGTAGTTTTTAAAGGGTAAACTGCATCATGTGCTTTACCTGATGTGTCTGGATCTGTACCTGGGTCAGTAGTGGACTTGCTGACTTGAGGCCGAGGTCCAAAAACCCCCCAGCGCTCTATAGGTCCCTCAGCTGAAGCCAGATCTACACTGGAACTGGAGCTGGTGCTCATCTCAGAGCCGGTGAGAGAAGCGGTGGAGCCCTGACTGTTGAACCAACCCCTGCCAAACACACGCACACACAAATACCACCTTGTTTCTCAGCCGTCAACATGATTAATTCAAAACAAAGTGTGTGAAGCCATTGACTGTTTCAGCACCTGCGCTTTTGCTTGGGTGAGGATTGAGGGGTCCCAGCAGGCGTAGACTGATTAGATGATGGCTGCCTCTCTTCTTTGGCATCCGTGCTTTGCATTTGAAGCTTCTACAACATCCAAAACACAATTTATGGTTTTAAAAAGCCTACTGAAAGAGCCTGCGGAACCTCTACCTATTAAGTTGGAACTATACTGCCATTCTGGCGTAATAATGCAGGAACAGCATCTGCAATGATATTATGCAGCACCTGAAAATAGTCCCCAGCTAGGTAACAGCATTGGTAAACCAACATAGATTCTTTATTATAACAGAATGAGTGTAGTATGATAGCTCCCAGTCACGTCGACCTAGAAAATAGTAAATTTAAATTTTTTGGTCGGTCTTGGTACACAATATTACTAAAGAAGAGTCACTCTTTAAAGAGCCCCTTTAATAAGTTTTTGAAAATGACCTTCAATGCAGTGTGTAATACAATGCCAAGTAAATGAAAACATCTAGCTGAGGTTTGAATCTAAAAGTGCACCGTGTTTAAAACTATTGATTCTTTAACGAAACAGTCCACTCGGAGTCAAATAAATGAATCCTGTTGGGTTTGGATCTTTTGCCTGAACGCGTCAACGTCAATACGGTACATCACCAAATATGCAGTGCCGGATCCAGTAAAACATGAATGTGCTTTTCCCTTCAGACATAAGCAGAGCAGACTGGGTCATTGGACCAATCACAGCAAATTAGCCTCACTCAAAAGAAGGGGTTTGGGAACAAATAGATCACTAAACAAGTCATGTGGGAGTCGTTTGGATAATTAGGTGAAAATAAATGCATATTATAAGACAGTGAAAGTGTTTTTTTGACCTTGCATGCATTTCAGCATGCTGTTAGAGACCCCCAAAACAAAAACATGATCTTTTATAACTCAACAGGGGCTCATTAAACAGGAAAATTATTTAATACCCTTTTTAAAACATTTAGTGAGATGCTAAAGGTCTGATCTGATTTAATGACTTATACTATACTATGCTAAAAGTGCTCTCGCCAGACCTGGAGATCAGTTGAATGGATTTAAAAATGGTAAATCCAACTCAGCCGAGTATTAACTCAGAGTATTAACACTGGAGCTAACAGAAATCTGTGACTACCACAATGGCTATAGTGGTTATTGTGACCATTCATACAAGATTTTGCATTCGTAGACATAACTGACTGTTTTAAAGACATTTATTTTGAGCTGTCGTATATTTAGTCTATCCAGTGAAGCGCAAAAAGAGACTGAAAGAAACACAATAACAGTGGATAAAAATTAAGTTCTCTACAATGCCTCTCTAGATTTTTAAACTGAAAAAAGTTTACAAAAAAAAAACAGAAATAAGCTGCTGAAACTGTATAAATGAATAAAATAAAATGATGGAGAGAGAGCAGCAAGTATTGATATTGCAGAATCCTATTGTTACACACAAGTTTTGAATATTGATTCCTTTGACAACACCTCTACCTACATGCATGGACTCGGCCAGACGGTGGTAGCGGGTCTCCTCTGCATTTAGGCCTTTGTGTGGAGTGTAGCCTGTATCAGTCAGTCCTGCCTGCTTCTCAAACTTTTGCATGCTTTCCTGGGTCTGCTCTGTGGAGGAACAAAGCAGGTCAGATAAGGACCAAATATTTCTTCTGTCAAGCAGCAGTTAACATTGAGAAATGTGAGTCAAGGTAACACACTTACTGATGATGAGGGAGTTCATGACAGAAGAGGCTTTAGCTTTCACCACAGGGATTGGTTTAGTGGATTCAAAAGAAGCACTTTGTTTTACTCCTCCTTCTGATTCATCCTCCTAAACATATGCAGAAATCATCAAAAGAATAGCAAGTCTTCTTAAACTTGAATAAAGCAAGTTTTAGTTTATGGCGCCCCCTAGTGGTATATATGGAATACGCAGGAAACGTATGATTACAAATATTCTGTTTAAAAAAAACAAAACTAATCAAACTGAATTATTTAAGGTTTCACATTTAATCTGATTTATGACAATTGTAATATATTTATATATTTTAACAACAGTAGCGTCGGATATATAATATAGTTATATGTTGTATGAACAAATTTTACAAAAAATCTAACTTGCAGGACGACTTTTTCCCAATTGCATATTTTGTTAACAAAAGGTTGCATTGCAACAACATGCCAACTAATTCTCATTTGAGTATTAGTACACTGTGTGCTTAATCTGTTCATACTGCTCCTTCAACACATTTAACTGACTATAAGAAACTTTGCAAGTACATATCAACTTAAACTAACCTTAACCCCAACCTAACAGTCTAATTATATTCTAATGAAAATTAGTTAATATGTAGATGCAATGTGACTTAAATTAAACAAAATGTGTTAAAGAAAACAGAAGAGATACGTTAAAGAAGAAATTAGTAATAGATGAATGATCTGTGTGGTAATGGAGATGGGAAAATTATAAGCTTGTGCTTCATCCCACTCCACTACGACCATGTTGAAATGTATATTTTTCTAAAGAATTTTTATGGATGATATTTCTGTTTGTAATAAATCAAATCAAATCAAATCAAAGGAAACATCAAAACAACATGATACCGATTTTCAAATCATGTTAATTTTACATCAATATGTATATCTGACAAATGCAAATTAATCAATTGAAATTAAGTTACAATTTTTAAAAAGACGAACGTTGTGGTTTTATTTGGACTAAAGTTAATGAAATGATGTCTACATCACGAAAATTTTGTCTACATTTTTATCATTATTGTTCTATTTATTTAAAGACCAAAAAAGTAAACAGAAAGTCTAAATGGGAAAAAAGCACAAAAAGCCTGAGAAACTAAGACCTTCAAAAACCAAAAAACAAGTTTAAAAACAACAACAACAACAACAAAATATATAGATATTGATTCATACATAAAAATGATTCCTAGGCTTGTTCACTTTTAACAGTCAAAGTTGTTTTGCAGCTCTACATGTTATGTGCACTTATTTGTACTTAAAAATGTTTCTTTTAAATTTACCAAAATTATTTGCATATATTTTGTATTGCTTTTGTAGTGTTTTCTAAATGCACCATGGGTCTGGGAGTAAAGTAACTTCAATGCACAGTATGTCTGTACTTGTGGCAGAGCTTACAATAAAGCTGACTTTGACTAACACTATATTGAACAACACAAAGCCAGCCTATTTTTTACTAATTTCATTTTAATGTATAATTTATACAACTTCTATTGTTTAAGGTGATTGTGCAACGAAAGACTGTCTAAATGAATTTAATTTTACACCATTATTAACAAAATACATTTATGTGCAGTAATAAAATAAAAACTAGACAAATCTGAAAATGTATAAAAAAAATTTAAACATGCAAATATGAGAACCTCTGACCAACAAAATCATAACACACAAACACGTCAGCTTGAAATCTAGATAAACATGAACAGACTTTGCACAACGAGTTGGTTTGACCTTCAGTTCAGCACAGAATAAGCACTGCACACGCACCTCAGCGAGTCGTGCAAACTTTCTCTCGGGTATAACTGGTCGCTTCCATAGGTTGCTGATATTAATGTCAGATGGAGGTGGAGACATGGGCCTCTCCAGGTTATCATCATAGCTGAGAGCTCGACGGGTCATCCCAGCTGGGATAGACATCCCTCCGAGGAGACCCTCTGAAGAACCTGGACCTGCTTCCAGGGCTGAGGTAAAAGAAAAAAAGGCAGTCAGAAACATCTGAACAAAGTCACAATGTAATGCCCTAACGAAAAATAAAAAAAGAAAAAAACTGATGTGATAATTGTTTAAGGTATTCAAATGCATACTACTGGTCAATTTTTTTTAGATCAATAACCTATTATTATTTTACTATAATTTTATCTAATGATTTTATTTTATTTTGAGATAGTGTACTTTAAAATAGTCGTTTTCTTAATGTAGATTAAAATATTTTTTCATGTGATTTAAAGATCAATTTTCAGTATGTTTACTACAGTCCTTAGTGTCACATGATCCCTCAGAAATCATTTTATTATGATGACCTGCTGCTCAAGAAACACATATTATTGACATTGATGAAACTGTTTGGATGTTTCTTATTTTTGTGCAAACCCATACGGCACGTTTCAAAAGCACCATTAAAATTTATTTACTTTCATTCATTCATTGAGAACACATTTGAGCAATTCCAACATTATGGACGTGACATTTGCAGTAAAGATTTAAAACATAAATTCACATAGAAAGTACGTGTTTACATTATAGTGAAATATCTGTTTATATTATCCAAAACAACCAACCACAGAGTAAGGGGAGCAGAAAAAGATAAATCTGTAAGCATATTTAATACTTTAAATGAGGGAAATAAACATGCGTTATGGATGTGACCAAAAAGGTCAGCAAGTTTACAGTATACAACATACTTTGCAGAAATTCTGTGAATTAAACTGCAAAACCCAAAAGAAATTATGCTAATAAAAAGGATAAGAGTTGGCTCTCTATAAAACAAAAATTATTTATTTTATGTTATTTGAAATTTTTGCATTTATGTGGAAAAAGCTTCGTTATGGATGCGACACATCTCCATTATGGATGTGACAGATGCAAAATTGGCACGTGTGTGACTTGGCAAAATTGGCAAGGTTGACATTTGCATGGAATTGCTCATTTAATTGTTCAAGAGTGAAAGAAAAAACAATCCTTGAGGTTAAAACTCAAAGTTCAAATTTAAAGTTTTAAAGTTAAATATTTTGCAGTTTTTCACACAAAAAAAAAACTAAATGTTGTAAAAACTGATAACTATAAAAATCATTATTATTGATTTAGTACTAATAATAATTGATTGTAATGGAACAGCAAAGCAGTATATTATTACTATCTCTGAAGAATCATATGACATTGATGAACAGACTTAAAACATTTTAAAACTTTTTCAAATCACGGTATACCTTAAAAACGGGTATCGTCCCATGCCTAATGTTAACTGTATGCTCAAGGAGTAAAACAAACAAGTTTTTCTCATTTACCTGGAAGATCTCCAGGTCTGGACACCATGGTAACGGAACAAAACGTTTCTGTTAGATCAGAAATGAAGAAAGCCTGGACAAAGCCAATCAGGTCAGACCGATTCCAATCTACAGATGAAATCAAGAAAAAGAAACAAGTAACATATTAACCAAGCATTATTTGATCGTAGGGCCAAAGAACCGTTCAGGATTCAGCCTCAGATTAATCATTAAAGAGAAATACACAGTTCAGCAATCCTCTAGCATGATGTTCAACTGAGCCTTTGCATCAATGAACAATCACAATATCCTAAACAATGAATCAATGGTTGACTTTTTTATTATTATTTTATTTTGTATTAGTTTTTTTTTTTTATATTATTTTTACTTTTATTATTTTATTTACTCTTTTTTGTGTAGTTTATTTTAATTTCTGAAAAAAGAAATCTAACTAGCTATGGGCAAAAAAATCTGTATTGATATTTATAAAAAAAAAAACAGAAGAAGATAAGAAAAAGAGAAAAAGAAAATACCATTGAATTATTAGTATTGAATTATTACCTGGTATTAGATGTCAAATAATGGACACCACATGAGTAAAATAATACTACTACTACCATCAGCAATATAAATTGTATTATTATTATTTGATAATGACCTATTCTATTTGATGTGCACCAACCAGATGTACTGTATTGGGGCATTACAAAACAAGTATTAATTGTGTTTCTTCACGTGGTGTCCACTATTTAACTATATGGTCACTTTTATGCCCAATGACAGACCCTAATGACAGCTTTAGTATCTTTTTGCCATGACAAAGAAAAATGAAAAAACAAGATATCTAAAAATAAAACCATTCCTAGATATGTATATTGCAATACAAGTATATAAATAAATATCAAAAGTGTGGTTTATGACTCCTTAAATTAAATCTTGTGTCATAAATTATTACATGTCTCTCTTACCAGTGAATGGCAGCTGACGCACCACTGCTAAAGCACAGGTTGATCTTTCTGACAAGTTGGGGTTTGCTTATTCAGCATTGTGGGACACCAGGTCGAGCACAGGCAGAAAGAACTGGAGAAGAGCCAAAGGAACCATTAAAACAAGTTATAAATAAATGACGGCATAATAAACCAGTCGACAATGAAGATATAAAGTGCCACATAAAGTAGAAATGCACCTAAACGTGATATATAATATCCCTAAATCACACTATTTGAGTGTTAACGCAACAGTGAGCAGTAATGTGGTGGGAATCAGTGCATGTTGGCATTGGGATTACACCAGCTGTCCTGGTGATGTTACGTAATGCTTTCAGTCCTGATACCCGTTACATCAACAAAGCTAACAGACTAGCTGCGCCAAACAAAACAACCATCGTTAGCGTTGTTATCAAACATAATTTCGGTCAATGTTGAAATGCAAAAAGAACACTTTTACTGAATACCGACTTGAATGTTAACAAAACCGCACTCTTTGTTGAACTGTATGTAAATGAGGCGAAGTAGCTGTTCAATCCAGTTTCGGCGACTTGAAACCGGTTTGGGGGGTGAGCTCGTGAACGCGCAAATCAATTGTTTTTACCTGCTGAAGTATTCCCGCGCTTCCCCTGCAGCAGCTAAAAGTCCAGCGCAGGTACTGGGAGAACGTGTAACCGAATGGCTAATTTGCACATCACAGACGCTTGAGAAGAGCTGACCTTCGTTTCTGCCATAACTTCGCCTTCATTGACAATAAGCCAACAGCCCAACACAGCTGGCTCTGCGGTTCTCGTGCAATCTCGTGAGACTTCGGCTTGTTATGGCAGCAGCTTCTGCAGTGCGCCAACTAGCCGCACGGGGCAGCAAAATACCTACATATACAGAAACACACGTACTGTATTAGTTATTTGTTCACCTTTTACGTGGCATATGTATATGTTTACATGGTAACAAAACTGTTTTCTGTTATTTTAGGTATTACATGATATTTTTATATTTGTCTATAAATATTGATGTTTCAGTCGGTCACGAACGTCCATCAAAATTGTAAATTGCACTTTACCTGGATTAACAAGCTCTTCACCTAAATACTCTAATGTTATCACGTTTTGAATGATAGACAAATCATAAGGTTGACCTACCAGGTGAGGCATTAGGTTCAATTTCACATCCTCGTGCCTCCTTGAAGTTTTTTTATGGTTGCTTAACACTCACGTTCTTTCTTTTCATAACAAAATGAAAAACGATCACTTTATTGTTTTATCTATTTATTTTATAAGTAAAAGGTTTTTTTGTGTGTTTCCCAGTGATTGATTGCAGCTGGAATGGCATCCACTGAGTAAAACATGTGCTGGATAAGTTGGCGGTTCATTCTGCTGTGGCGACCCCTGATTAATAAAGGGACTAAGCCAAAAAGAAAATGAATGAATAAATGAAGGGTTTTTTTGTAAGTAACTTGTCTGCAGGTTAACCTACCAGGCCGCACAATTTTTTGGACTTCAAAGCAGGAACACCACCAATCTTTGAGATTAATTGCCTCTTAAAGTTTACATTTATTCATTCATTCATTTTCTTTTTGGCTTAGTCCCTTTATTAATCTGGGGTTGCCACAGCAGAATGAACCGCCAACTTATCCAGCATATGTTTTATGCAGCGGATGCCCTTTCAGCTGCAAACCATTTCTGGGAAACATCCACACACACTCATTCACACTCATAGTACGGACAATTTAGCCTACCCAATTCACCTGTATCGCATGTCTTTGGTCTGTGGGGGAAACCAGAGCACCCGGAGGAAACCCACGCGAATCCCGGGAGAACATGCAAACTCCACACAGAAACGCCAATTGACCCAGCCGAGGCTCGAACCAACGATCTTCTTGCTGAGGCGACAGCACTAAATACTGTGCCACTGCATCGATAAGTTTACATTAATATTTAAATTAAATAAATTAATTCAAAGTAATTACTCTTGTAAACTAAAAAAGTTTTTGAATGTAACTTGATTAAATACAAATTTGATTAACACCTATTTATATCTTAACTGTAATGAAATATTTTGTCATTTAAATACATAGCTAATGTATGTAACATACTGTAAATACATACTATGAATATGTACATACTAAATACATCACATTTATGCTCTGGGTTATTTTACATATATATTATGTTATTATTCACAGTACCTGGTTGCAGCTGGAAGGGCATCTGCTGTGTAAAACATATGCTGGATAAGTTGGCGGTTCATTCCGTTGTGGCGACCCCTGATGAATGAATGTATATAGTAATATATTGAAATTATGTTATTAAAGCAAGCAACTACTCTGTAAAAAATCTTGGTTGCCTTTAAATTTTAAGCTGAATAAAATTAACTTTATGAGTCAATTGAACTTATATTATATTAAACTGACTTAAACAGCTTGCGTAACTTATAAAATTAAATTAGAACATAATTAACTTAGATTAATAAGTTACAATAGACTAAAAACATATGCTGTCAGGACTAATTGATCATATTATTTTTTACAGTGTAAAGTA
The DNA here is from genome assembly GCF_052040795.2 of Danio rerio. NCBI lineage: Eukaryota > Metazoa > Chordata > Actinopteri > Cypriniformes > Danionidae > Danio > Danio rerio. The sequence goes on from NC_141041.1 coordinate 36,178,942, forward strand.
TAAACAGGTTCGAAACAAATTATTCAAGTTCATATAATAAATGACAGTCACCATCTTTTCTGATTTGTGTTATAGTTATCTGCCTACTCAAAGCCTCACTGTGTCTTTATCTTCTCACAGGTTTGAGGATGCGTCTCTTTGGAATAAGCGTATGTTTGTGCTGTACAAAAGAACTGAGAATCTGGACAGTCAGAGGAGCCTCTTGACCTTTTGAGTTACAGGGGCTGATGAACTCATGTAAGAAACCCCAGTAAACCATAAGTACTAATGGCCCTAATCTAGGGCTTTGGGTATATGCAGGACTAGAGATGGCAAAATTACACTCATCCTTTACTTAAGTAGAACTGCAGATACTCATGTTTAAAACAACTTTGGTAAAAGTAGAAGTACTGACTACATCTTTGTACATAAGTAAAAGTAAAGAAGTACTGCCTCAAAAATGTACAAAAGTAAAAAAGTAAAATGTACCCGTTTCAACCACAGTCCAAAGAAATGCGGTGTAGGTGAATAATAGGTAACTAAATTGGCAGTAGTGTATGTGTGTGTGTGTGTGAGAATGTTAGTGTGTATGGGTGTTTCCCAGTAATGGGTTGCAGCTGGAAGGGTATCCACTGTGTAAAACATAAGCTGGAATAATTGGTGGTTAATTCCACTCTGGCGACCCCTTATAAATCAGGAACTAAGTTTAAGAAAAGTGAGTGAGGATAGGTAGACCTCACATCCTATTGATACAATATTTTAAACTTACTTACATTAACAATTTTTATGTAAAATGTTTGTTACCAATTTTCTGAAAGTAGCCAAGCAGCATCTCAACCTGTAACATAGCCTCACAACATTGCTCAATAAGGTGGCTTGTGTATCATCATGCTGACGCAAACTCACTCTGTTAAATCAAAAACAACAGCTGCAATTCATGTTCATATACTCTAAAATAATTCTGTAGCCCTGTCTATCTTTATAAATAATTACATTTTACTCTGCACTGAATTCTGTCCAAAATACATAACCTTTTATTTCAGTGTTTTTCCCCCCAGGGTATTGAGGTTATTTTATTTAATGAATAAACATTAATACTGTTACAGTTTTTCTAAGTAATTTTGTTCCATTTCTCAGATCAGAATTGAAATTCTCAAAACTCCTTGTTCAATCTTCAGATCATCATTGTGTCACTCACTTGTGCACATCAGAAAAGTAGCTTCTTATTATGAACAAGTTGCAAATGCTTTTGTAGATCTATGCAAATGATTATGTGCAATTCTCTGCTGTTTCCTACATTATCAATCACTTACGTCATGTTGATCAAAATGTATTATTTTGGTCTGTTGAATAGTCTCACTCCTCACAACATTTAATAATTTGATCATAAATTCAAGTCTTTACATAAAAAATGGCTGAACAAGTTGTCTTAATAACGTTTTTAATAACTTTCCATTACTTTTTTCTAAATCTGTCTACAACTTTTTCAAATGAAGGTCTAAAAGGAGGTTGTCCTATGTTTGCATGTTTATTTTGTTTGTTCTTTGTCCTGTGCAGTGCTGTTTTTTCCTTTCTGTATCATAATGACATGATCTGGCAACTATTTACAGTACAAATAGCAACTAAAAATATTGCCATTGTTTACATCAGAACAACCTTATATACACTGTTATTGACAACATGACTATTAAGTAATTTGAGTCATGTCATTCTAACGCCACTGACATGTTCATTGACACAGAAACTTAGTTTTGAGAGATGAACTAAGGATTTTGAGAAGGACACTGGCTTTTGTAGGTTTTAATTCTGATCTGAGAAAGGTTGCAAAGTGACTGAGAAAACTGTAATACATTTATTCTATGCTAAAAACAACATATACAGGTGTGACTACAATCTATAAAACACATGCATAATATTTTTCCACATATAAATTCAGGATCTTTTGCATTATATTTTTATTCATAAATTGCCCAGTATAGTTACTTTTGTTGTAAAATACTTGTTAAAATTATTAATTGAAGACAACTGTACAGGCCTACAGGTATATGTATAAATATATAGTCAATAAAAATCAATAAAAACTGAAAAACGGCATAAATTCTGTTATTATGAAATATAAACTTATCAGAAATAAAGGAAATACATTTTTTTATAAAGTATTTGAAAGTTTGACTAAATAAACAAATCTTTACAAAAAGCATCTTGCAGTATTAGAATGAAAGACCAGAGAAATCGCGAGCAGTATAATCGGAAGTGGACAGAAGGCGTAAATATTTAAATGGTCTGTTTTTGAACTTGAATGTATCTCTCTTGTTTACCTGTGATCCGAACAAGTGGGTTTCTTATTAGCGTGAAAGAGGGCAGCATTAGTCATGTTAATCGCCGACTCCCTCTGTCACATCTGCATAGTCATTCTAGCCTTTCTCATAGCAATCTTCATAAACTAGCCCACCCACGTACGGTGCGTGATAGCCTTGAAAAGGCCGCGCAGTGCAGCACGCAGGTGTGCAATGAGGAAAAATAGACTGCATCAACACTGCGTTCATGCGCAGACAAGAAATAATTTAGATTGCGCCACCAAACACATGAAAACGAAAGTAACGAGCCCGATTTAAAATTTTAAAAGTAGAAGTACAGATATTTGTGTAAAAATGTAAGAAGTAAAAGTAAAAAGTTGTCAGAAAAATAAGTTGTTGAGTAAAGTACCCACATAGCAAAATTTCTCTGGCCCAGCTCTGGCCCACACAATCAGGTTTTGCTTGGCCCACATGCCGCAGTGAATTACGGTACATGACTGGACCAAATCTGGCTTCCAGACAAGGGCCAAACATGGACCATATCTGGGCCAAGTCTCAGCCAAGTTAATAACTCATAACTGGGCCTGAACTGGGCCAGATAGGTTGGTGTGTCATGATTGCAATGAAATTGATAAACCCATGGAGTGATGCGCTTTTTTTTTCTCAAAGTGACCTGATTGGTAGAATTTTTTTTTTACTCAAAAATGATTTTAGTGCATTTTAAATGTGGGTCAAAACTGGCCAAACTCAAATGGCCCACTTATCAAATTTTTAAATCTGGGCCAAATACTACGTTTTTCATCTGGCCCAAATCTTGTGTGCCGCCTTAAAGATGGTGCCACCTCTGCCAAACCCGGGCCATGTTTGGCCCACATGCTGTATGCCAGTGCCAGATGAATGCCTGCTGTGCCAGCTTTATGCCACATCTGGGCCAGAATTCTTTGCTACTAGGGTACTGATACCAGAAAAATCTAATTAAGTATAGTAAAGTATTTGCACTTTGTTACTTCCCATCTCTGTTACTTCCCATCTCACGCCCTGGAGCTTACCACCATGTTTTGCAGTTTATAATGAGTGACTAACAGAATGTATAGAAATGAAGTATAAACTAAATATTCATTCATTCATTCATTTTTTTGTCGGCTTAGTCCCTTTATTAATCCAGGGTCGCCACAGCGGAATGAACCGCCAACTTATCCAGCAAGTTTCTACGCAGCCGCAATCCATCTATGGGAAACATCCACACACACATTCACACACACACACACACTCATACACTACGGACAATTTAGCCTACCCAATTCACCTGTACCGCATGTCTTTGGACTGTAGGGGAAACCGGAGCACCCGGAGGAAACCCACGCGAAGACAGGGAGAACATGCAAACTCCACACAGAAAGGCCAACTGAGCCAAGGTTCTAACCAGCGACCCAGCGACCTTCTTGCTGTGAGGCGACAGCACTACCTACTGCGCCACTGCCTAAATATATATATACACACATACATACATACACAGTTGAAGTCAGAATCATTAGCCCCCTTTTGATTTGATTTTTTTTTTTATATTTCCCAAATGATTTTTAACAGAGCAAGGATATTTTCACAGTATGTCTGATAATATTTTTTCTTCTGGAGAAAGTCTTATTTGTTTTATTTCGGCTAGAATAAAAGCAGTTCTTAATTTAAAAAAAAAAATAAAACATTTTGGGACAAAATTTTTAGCCCCTTTAAGCTAATTTTTTTCGATAATCTACAGAATAAACCATTGTTATACAATAACTTGCCTAATTACCCTAACCTGCCTAGTTAGCCTAATTACCCTAGTTAAGCCTTTAAATGTCACTTTAAGCTGGATAGAAGTGTCTTGAAAAATATCAAGTAAAATATTATTTACTGTCATCATAGCAAAGATAAAATAAATCCATTATTAAAAATAAGTTTTTAAAACTATTATGCTTAGAAATTTGCTGAAACAATCTTCCCTCCATTAAAAGAAATTGGTGAAAAAAATAAACAGGGGCTCTAATAATTCAGGGGGGCTAATAATTCTGACTATATTAGATATATATAGCACTTGATCCCATGCAGTTTGCCTATAGGCATCATCGGGGAGTAGAGGATGCCACAGCTACTTTGTTTAATCTACTTTTTAAACATTTGGAAAAAAATGGTTCCCATGCCAGACTTCTGTTTGTCGACTTCTCTTCTGCTTTTAACACAATTTAACCTTACATTTTAATTAGTAGACTGCTGGAACAGTTTGACGTTATAGTAATAACTTGGTGGGCTGGATCCTTAATTTTTTAACTAATCGTGAATGGATGTTTAGCTGATAAAGTTTGCTTCTCAACCGGGTCCCCACAAGGATGTTCTTTTACCTCTGTTATACATCCTTTACACAAACATGTGCCAGAGCAGGTGAGAAAATAGAACCATTATCAAGTATGCAGATGACACTATCATTGTCAGCCAACTTCATGATAATGAAACAGGTCATGGTCCAGTACTTACTGACTTTGTCAGATGGTGTGAGGAGTCATATCTTCAGTTAAATGTTTTAAAGACAAAAGATATGATCGTTTATTTTAAGAAGGCTGCTTACATACAGGTGAGCACTTCCATTAAAAATCAGACTGTGGAAAGTGTGCAATCACACAAATACCCTGGCACAATTATTGACTCTAAACTTTCCTTTGATGAGAATTGTGCAGCAGTGTGTAAAAAGGGGCACCAGCGACTATTTTGCTTGAGAAAGTTAAATCATTTCCATATTGATAAACACATGATGACTCTATTTTATCATGCTTTTCTTGAATCGGTTTTATCCTTCGCTTTGGTGTTTGGGAATCTCTCTGTCAAGAATAAAAACTCATTAAATCAAATAGTTAAGTGGTCCAGTAAGCTGACAGGGGTGTCACTAGCCAATCTAGAGGCTGTGTACACCAGGCAGCTAAAGAGAATCACAAATTCAATTTTAAGTGACACTACTCATCCCCTACACTCAAAGTTTCAGCTCCTTCTTTCTGTTCGCAGGTTTGTATTATTAAGCTGTAGAACGAAACGATACAAAAATAGTTTCATACCATCAGCTATTAGACATTTAAATAAGGCATAGACTAAAGGAGAGATTTTTCAGTGACTTGTATATTTTAGATAATTTTAAGAATTTACTTGTGTGTGTGTGTGTGAGGGGGGGGTGTACACTTAAAGTAATTATTTATTTATTCTTTATTTTTACGGCTTAATGTTCATTTGTTGTTGTTACTATGTGAGTTCCTTTGTGTGGCACTGTTATGAGATGAGGACTCTTGATTGCAAACCAAATCTACCTTCGGGTATAAAGTAACCTATCCACCTCCCTATAGCTAATACAACAGAGTACAAATGATTTGTCATGTAGTTGATGGAACAGGGATAAAAAAAGTCACATTATTCATACATAAAACACAGACATTTTATTAATTTAAAAAAGTGGAAAAAAAAGTACAAGGTTGCTGAAAATTTACAAACAACAGATTTTCTTTTTTTTCATATAGTGTAATATACAGTTTCTCTCAAATTATTACATCCATGATAATAATTTAAATACATTTTAATACAAAAATGTACAAATTCACATGCAACCGTACTAATTAATCTTTTAACAGTAAGACAATCTCAAAATACAGAAACACCAAATTAATGCAGAGAAAACAAGATATTCTGGGTGTGTACAAACAGTCTGACAGGATAACAGTGCAGTTCTATATTGGTCATAAATCTGAATATCAAAATATTGTGGGTCAGATTTTTTAGTTTATGCTTTGTTAGTGAGCTAAGATGATTCCTAAACACTGCATTTAATCATTTATTATTCATGTCTGACTGTACTATCCAGTTTCCTCTAAGCCAGGTGTGTCCAAACACGGTCCTGGAGGGCTGGTGTCCTGCAGATTTTAGCTCCAACTTGCCTCAACACACCTGAAAGGTTGTTTCCACAAAGCCTAGTAAAGCTGCGGTCACACTGGGCTTATCCTCCCATAGACTTCCATTCATATGCACGCGAATGCGTCAGACTGAAAACGCAGGGTCATGTGTCAAGTTTCGCAGGTTGCTGCGGTGCAAAGTTCAAGCTTCGTGAACTCTGACCTGCGAAATCGCATCACTTGACTGGGTGAGACTAATCGAGGATCAAAACATGACCTCTCTGGACAGAAATTTAAAACATGGAGCAATCGCACACTTTTTTAATGCCTAATAATTTTGTTTATTCCCGCCCCCTTTCGCAGCGCCGTATGACAGAATTTCGCACACACAAACTCTAGTGTGACCGTAGCTTAAGAGCTTAATTAGCTAGCCCAGGTGAGTCTGATTTGGGTTAGAACTAAACTTTGCATGACACCGGCCCTCCAGGACGTAGTTTGGACATGCCTGCTCTAAACAGTTCATTCCTGTTTACATGCTGTTTTTCTTTTCTTCTTAATTTTAAAATATTTTAACATTACCTCATTTTGAAAGTGGCAGTAAATGATCATAGCTTGCTCGTTTTACCAGTCTCCTAAATACAGTACCAATGTACTAAAAGGTTCATATTTAGACATAATAGTTCTGAACATATTTGTATGTTAAAGGTTTCATTTTTGTTTGCATTTTATCATAGATCAAATATGTGATAATATTTAAAGCAAGCATTGCATAATTAATGTGTATCACAGTAGCTGCCTGGTAATCAAATTTGCTAAAACCTGGGTTTTACAAAAAACCTCCCAGTCAGGTATTATCGTGGGCACAGTGAAATTCTTTTACTGTAAGTGAATATTATACATGTTGTTCCCTTTATCCTTTAAACTATTTTGTGTTATTAACATTACTGAATATTCGAACTGCGATTAAGATGACACATTTTTAATTCTTTAAATCTCACTAAACAATGTCAAAGGCATTCAACAATCAATGCATTTATTGTTCACGACTGGACGTTACTGGACTGGCTCAGTCTTATCATCGACATTCATTGTAACTCTACACTATGGTGTGGTATTGACACGGCACCATCTATAGGGTCACGGATTTAAAAATACATCAAAAATGTATATGCATATAAACCTGAAGTGCAAAGTCATAATTCCACATTTATCCACGTTACGGTGATGTTTAAACCTCACTGGACAGAGAGTGTAAATTACTTTTCGGCGATGGCTGGCAGCATGCATGCGCGAATGCGAGCTTCCTTCCATGCGCTGCGGCACTCTGCGATCCAGTGGGACACTATGGTCTGTTTGTCCATGCAGCGGCTGCTCTTTCCCCTCCAACCAGCAGGGGCGCCATCCAGCTTGTTGGGAACGCCACTGCGTGCGGCCAGAGTGCCCTCATCCAGCTTCTTCCTGCTGAGAGGCGACCTCTGCAAGATCGTAGAAGCAGTGATTGTGTCAGCCAGGCAAAGCTCTGGGCAGCTGCTCTTGCGCTGGATTTCCGGTGCTGAGGAACAACACGGGAAGGTGTCGCTTCGTGGCCTTCGTGGAGGAACGCTCCCTCTTCTGGTGGAGAGCGCCGGTGTACCTCTGTGACTGTAGAGGTACTCTAGTGGATCTGCAGGACCTGGGACACCCTCCTTCTGCGTAGCCTGAGCCTGAACTGCTTCTGCTGGAGTAGATTTAGTGGTCTCTTTTTCTTTATGGGTCTGTTCAACTATCTGCTCGCTGGCCGTGGAGGTTTGGGGCTGCGGAGGCTGCAGATGATGGCGCAGGCGATGCAGGCGTAGGCAGGGCTTTGGGGAATCCAAAGGGCCGATGGAGAGGATGTCACAATCAGGCTCATGCAGAGGGAAGGTGGGCCGGGCCAGATGGCAGATGGAGAGGAAGTAGTCCTGTGTGGTGGTGTGCTGGCTGTTGGTCTGGTTCAGGTCTTGCACCAGCTCCTCATAGCCTTCCCTGATGGTGGGGAGGCCTCTTTTAGCCAGCAGTCTGGACCTGGGACGCATGACTGTGAAAGTGGAAAGAGTGGCTTATTAGTACACATGAAAATCCCATACAGGATTTCTTGATAGGTATTCTCAGATCTATTCCTCGAGGTCAGCTTTTCTACTTTACAACATTCAGTTCCAACCTTTATCAAACAAAATTGCTTGTAACTTTATAGCGCTATACTATAGGTATGGGGCTGCTATGGCAAGGCTACATAATATCCTAGGTGGCATAGGCCATTTAGATTTGTGGCAGTCCCAGTGTAGTAAGGAAAAAGACTTGGAATAGTTCAGTAGTTCTCAATTCCGGTGTTCTCAATTCCTTGTGCCCCACCCCCCTGCACATTTTGTATGTCTCTTATATTTGTCACACAAGGATCAGTTCATGGATGTCTCCGTTAATGAGTTGATGATATGAATCAGGTGTGTTAAGTAAGGAAGACATATGCTGCATCCCAATTTGCATACTATCCTTCCCAAATAGTATTTGAAAATAGAATTAGTATGTCCCAAATCGTAGTATGTTGAAAAGAGTATGCCAAAGGTTCCTGGATGGTTTACTATTTCTGTTAAAAATTTTAAGTGTAGAAGCTTCCATACTCTAACCGCTGATATTGCCCACAATAAATTGCGCGTTGGACCTAAATTCGATTAGAACTACAAACATGGGTGAAAAGTGTAAATAAACTACAAAAAAGATGGATGCACGAAACCAACTATAAAGCAGAGAGGCTACGGTAAAAATGTTTGTATGACTGTTAATTAATATCTACTTCACTGTGTTATGTCTATTCCGTGTTATATTTCATCTGCAATAAGAATACTGAACTTATATAAAGACGTGTTTGGACATTGACATCTAAATGCATAATTATCCAAGGACCTGAGGAGATTTCTTTGCATAAAAGACTAATGAATGGGAGATTAACTTGCTGCTGCTTCTCCAATAAGGTAGAAAATCAATAATGACAGAAATGTGGATGATGTGTGGATGATTGACAGGTCTCACAACTCAGCAACACAACAATCTGATAATTTGGAAGTAGTATGTCCCAAAGCTTGCATACTCTTCTGTTACGTTCTTAAAAGTATATATTTTTCCTTCACAAAAAAGGACATACTTTTAGGGCGTAGTTTGAGTATATGAATTGGGACGCTGCAATCTAAACTTGTTCATAAGGCCTTGCATTTTAGCTAGCCTATTTTAACTAAAACAAAATGAATTATGTAATTTATAGCTGTTGAAATTAGCATTCTTATTTTTGTCATATATTTAGTTTGAGATTAGACACTGAGGCTTTTCTGGTTTCAATATTAAACGTGCTTTAATTCATCAAGGTTAATTAATTGTAAAGGCTTCTTAAGACCAACAAAACAAAACCGCTGCAACTAAACAAAGTTATGCAACTATATTCTAATTTAAAGTTCAGAGCTTGTACACCGAGGCTAATATGCATACACACTGGATTACCTAGGGTGAAAGCTATCAACTGGTACCTCTTTCACACCACACGTAAAGAGTTGTTCACATATTGCTTCATTTGAGTGCGCAAATTCGTTATTTTCATTGGAGTCGTGTAGCTTGCTTGCGCATATTGGGAGCGACATGCTTTCCTGGCACACCTGGTTGAAATCATCTGAACTTTTAAAATGCTTTGAGCGCACTACGAGTAACGTGACAAAAAACAGACCACTCAGCTTCATACTTTTTTTACTCTGGTTCAAAAAGAAAAAACGAAAATGAAGATATCAAACAATTTAGTAACATAACTGATCAAAAGACAGAAGTTCAGCATCCTTTGACTACATTTGTTCTCTTTATAAGGGAACTACTTAGCTAATATGTAGCTTAGATTTACATTAGACAAATACTGTTTTTTTTGTTTATTTCTATTTTTATTCAATTATTTATTTAGTATTTTGTCATTTATTTTTTAGTTTAAAATTATTACTTATTTTTAATTGTCAAAAACCTTTTTTTCCACTTACTATTAAGTCTAAAGAGAAATGGCAGATATTGTTTATTTTTTTAAATTATTATTTTGTGCTGTTTTATTATGCATTATATGGCATATGCGGAAGTATTTAAGAACTTTCAATTTGTCAGTAATCTGAGTTAAGGTCTTCCGGTGAACTGTATGCCATTACAAAATCGGCGCGTTTAAGGTCTGTTTTCTTTAAAGATCAGCGATCTCCACTGGCTAAGTGATATCTGATATAAAGTGGGTCTCAGATTGTACAAGAAGCACTGCATTAAATTACATTTTTCACCACCATGTCTTTAAAATATGAACATTTATTTTACCCCAGTATATTCGTGTGAGTAAATGGCTTTTGTCTAGTTTTACGCTTGAGCAACTAAATGACTACTAAAGTCTGTTTAACTGATTGTATTTTACATTACAACATCAATGTTGTAAAAGAAACTGTATAAAATGGAAAAAAAGTCACATTAGCCATTCACCGTTTATCAGTTTGGAAAGAAACACTAGCTACGCATATACCCTATTGTATTAGTATTATTGTAGGATTATTTGGTTACTGAGCAGCAATAAATAATTATTTAAAATATAAGGAGTTTTCATGTGATTTTCTAAACTAGTTTTGATATCAATGAATGCATAATAATCAGGATAACCGTGGACCCATGATGTTCCTATGATGTATAAAATGTATAATCGTTCCATACCTAGTAAGTAGTGCATTTCTTTTTGAAGCTCTCTTCAAATAAGTGTTCTAAATTGTATAAATATATGTATTATGCATAAAGTTCAGAATTAGACCCTGTGGGCAAATGCTACTGTGAAGGGATCTGCTGTAGACTTCTACACAAAAGTCAAAACAGCATTTTGACAGTGTAGACAATGTTTAGAGTATATTTGGGACAGGACCTTATTACTTTTGCCAAGCTGTCACTGCCATGTGACTACGACATCAGTTGTCAATTCACTGCCTTTCAAAAATCCTCTTCCAGTCTCATGGGGTATTAAAGTGGATGTATCTTCTGAATCTTGCCAGTCGTCCAGCTTTTTAGCCTACTGTTTTTCTGGATAACTTGATAGCTGAATTTAAAAAAAAGTTAAGAGCAATCTTTAGGAAAATATATTATGACTCTGCCCCAAAATCATCATATTTCATATTTTATAATTGTCATTTCTCATCTCTCTGAAAATCATTTTAGAAAAATTACAATTAAAAATTCAACCAAATACCACCATTACCAAGATGCATTTAACCAAACATTATACCTTTTTTAGAACATAACTAAAATAAATGTGGTCCTTATAAAATGTTATTATATTATTAATAATAAAATAAGTTCCCAGATACATTTTATTCCATAATGTGTTAATAAATGCAGTAATTAACATTAAATAGTATTCCTAAATCCTTTAGAAGTGTTATCATAGTTCACGCTGACTAATGTAGTTAACAAATGAAATCTAATTTCAAATCGTTACCAACACAGGAATATCAAATTCCCCCCACACACTCTGACTCAGATGTCTAATGCCTCTCTTCTTGACTTTACGCTAATGACCCACATTATTTCTGTATTCATAATTAAACAGCATCATTTCAGAAGCTGTTATTACCTGCATGATCATTCCTTATTGATGCTCTGTACAGTAAACAGCAAAAATCAATGTATATAATGGGAGCGATTGGTTACCGAATATGTGCTAGCCCAGTCTCCATGGCAACGCCTCTTCCCATCACATCCCAGGCTGTGCTCAGATTTCATAGCAATTTGAGTGTGCGCGCACACACACACACACATTCACATGCATACACACACATGCACATACATACACGGTAGGTTTTTTATGTTTTAAGGGGACATAAGGAATATTACACTACAGTAAAGACTGTAGTGTATATTCTATTCTCTTACACTAGCCCTAAACCCAATCCTCACAGAAAAAATTCAAAATATATAAAGTGTATGGTTTATGAGCCAAAAATAAAATAAATAACCAAAAATAAATAAATAAATAAATAAAAAATGTCCCCATAAGGGCAAAAAATACTGGTATTGCTAAACAAATATAACCACATTGTTATGGGTCCACAGGACCACACACCCACACACACAAACACACACACCATGCTCCTCCCCATAACACCCCTCACTGCCCCATTGCCCAAATTATCTAAACCTCATTTTATTAATGTAAACAACCCAGCACTGATTCCCACCCTTTCGAATTTCCAACCAATTGTTTAAAAGTCCTGAAAAATTCAAATGCCATTCTGGAAATGGACCAAAAAACACAATATACTTCAAGATCAAAGCAAGTCTACCTTACACAACTAACTGCAACCGACATCTGGCGCAGATTGCCCTTTCATTCGACAATTGATGAAATCCTCTAAAATCTCTTTCTCTAATCCTCAAAAATCAAACACTAAAATAGCTTCCGAATCAAATCTGCAAAATAAATTAGGATATGCAAAGACCTAAAGATTCAATCATCTTTCTCTGCTGATTTCTATTGAGGCCAGTGGTGCATATCGTTTCCCACCTGAGCGGGGTCTCTCTCCGGCTGCCTGTCGTCGCTGTGAGTCTGTTCTTCCTCCGCTCCTCTGGTCTGGTCTCCTCTTCCCTGCTGCTGCTGCCTCCGCTCCCTGCCTCAGCTCAGAGCCTCCAACTGCTGCTACACACACAAAAAAATAATGATTTTCTCCCCCGTATATCTTGCTCACTCCCTCCCTCCCTTCCTTCTTCTCTCTTGCCTGTTTGCTTGCTCGCCCTCTCCTGTGCGCCTCACTTGCTCTCCTCCCTTGGTCAGTGCTAAAAATAGCGCCTTGATTCCTGTCCCCGTGGCTGTGAAGAATCATTTGCAAAATGGATTTACTGATGTGGCGGGGAGAAAGCAACGGGAGAGGGGAAGAAGTTGAAATTACGGTATGAGGGAATGAGATTAAAAAGGGAAGTTGAAAAGGGAAGCTAATGTATATTAGTATTAACTCTCCGATGTCTATAGTCATGCAAGACCAAAAAAAAGTGTTAAAGGGTTAATTAACCCAAAAATGAATGTTCTGTTATTTATTACTCACTCTCATGTCATTCATGACCTTTGTTAATCTTCGAAACACAAATTAAGATAATTTACAGAGCTCCTCACCTTATATATAAGGGTGCACCCTGCCACCCTGTGAGGAAAACTCATTTGCGCTGCTTGTATCTGAGATCTTTTCGGTCATTAACCAAAACTCATGACCATAGGTGAGAGCAGTCTTAGGAGAGAACCCCAGACTTCCCTCTCCCCAGACACTTCCTCCACCTCTTTTGGAGGGATCCTGAGGTGTTCCCAGGCCAGCTGGGACATAATCCCTCCAACAAATCCTGGGTCTTCCCTGAGGCCTCCTTCCGGTGGGACCGAGCCACCTCAGCTGACTTCTCTTGAAGTGGACCTACTACGAGGTCCTCCTGGGTGACAGAGCTCCTCTAAAGGGTGCACCCTGCCACCCTGCAAAGGAAACTCATTTTGGCCGCTAGTATCTTGTCTTTTTTGTCCTTACTTAAACCTCATGACCATAGGTGAGTGGGATTGTAGATTGACCGGTAAATCGAGAGCTTTGCCTTTTGGCTCAGCTCCTTCTTTACCGCAACGGACTGGTATCAACCTCATTACTGCTGCTGCACCAATCCGACTGACAATCTCATGTTTCACCCTTCCCTAACACGTAAATAAAACCCCAAGATACTTGGGGTAAGGACTTTGTTAATTTGTGTTCTGAAGATCAATGAAGGTCTCAGGGGAATTGGAACAACATGAGGATGATTAATTAACATAAGAATTTAGATTTTTGCTTGAGCTAACCCAGGTTTATGAATTCATAACTTCATTTAAATGGTGTGAAACCTGGTGATTTTAGTACGAGCCAAATCTGTATCTGTAGTGATCCTACAGAATTGGGCTACTTTTAAAATGTTTCAATCACAGAATTTAGTCAGCGCTTTTGCACCTTAGAACTGTTATAAGAGAACTAAAAGTAAAGATTGCATTCGCACCATCATTAGGAATTGACATAAGTTGGCCAAATCAACAACTGGAGGATGTAGCATGCTGTGATCAAAGCTGTTTTCCATTTTTATAATGAAAAGTAAATCTGTTATTTGATTGAAAGAGCTAAAGGATGACTAAATCACCTATGATAACTTGTAGCGCTCATGAAGGCAGAGAAAAGAGCAATGTCGTTGAAAGGAAAATGCAGATTTCTGTAATTGTATGTCTTTAGGCACTTTAAAATATTGTGCCCTTGTTTTATTTTGTATAGCATTCATTCTTCCAATCAGTGTACAATTATGTCACTGGTAGACAGGGCCGGAGCAAGCTGAACTGCCACTCTCGGCAAAGGACGGTCACGCTGCCCTCAAACCTAAAGTGAAACCGGGGGGAAGGGGGGGTCTATTCTGCCGCCCTAGACGTGGCTATAACTGAGGCGCGGGTGGCGAGGGTAGTTTAGGGGACGCCCTCTCTATTCTGCCGCCCTAGATGCGGATATAACTGAGGCGCGGTTGGTGAGGGTAGTTTAGGGGACGCCACCCTCTCTATTCTGCCGCGCTAGACGTGGATATAGGCTAACGGAGGCGCGGGTGGCAAGGGTAGTTTCGGGGATGCCGCTCTCTATATTCTGCCATCCTAGACGCGGATATAATTGTGTGCGTGGGTGGCGAGGATAGTTTCGGGGACACCGCTCTCTCTATTCTGCCACCCTAAACGTGGATAAGGGCGCGGGTGGCGCGGGTAGTTTCGGGGACGCCGCCCTCTCTATTCTGCCGCCCTAGGCGGCTGCCTAGGTCGCCTCTATGGAAGCACCGGCCCAGCTGATAGACCCTACTTCAAAAAGCTGACTCCTGCTATTTAATTCTAGGAACTACAATAAATGAGGAAGGGAGCCCCTGATATTTCAGGGGCCATTTACAACGACAATTAAATTACAGACATTTACCATAAAATAATGGATGTTAAATTACAGATATTAACTTAACTTTTACTTATAAAAACTTTACTGTCTTGTGACCTTAGTCTCCTGACAGTTTAAACAATTACAAAATAAATAGCGAAACCAGAAAACCAGTGTTGTCAAATGCTGACCTGTGATTTGTATTCTTTGCCGATACCAGTTTTATCATTCATAATTTAATTTCCTGATATATCGCTTTGCCCTCCTTGTTTTGGTTACGAAGAGGAAATAATCAATTATAAGCTTGGAGAATGTCTATTTTTTGACCTTGCTTGACTGAATGGTGCTCTTATCTTAAGTGAGTGTGTTTGTACAGCTATAAATAGTTCTTTCTGCAGGTATATAGAGTCCTAGATGACCTTTCGTCATGCTCATGTTCCTGTCATACAGCAGAGGGGTAGTAAACATGAGCTCAGCATAACAAACAACAGGGTTAATGGTGGATTGCCCACATACGGTGCCTCAAATGTTTATATCGACTGTACAAAAGAGTGTATCGACTAGAAAATCCTTGTATACTACTATATACTGCAGTTATAGGAAATTTAGTCAATATCTGCCTAAGAACATACTTGATACAAATAACAAACAAACTTATTTGTGTTGTGCAAGTCCTTTACCTGTTATTGAAGGCTGTTTCTCTGTATTTTCCACGTTTGTTGGATGATCTGGTGCTGTTTTTAGTTTGATGCCGTCAATGTAGACTTCATTAGAGACTGTGCTGTTAAAGCCACAAACATCAAGTTCACTCTGTTTATCAAGTGTTGATTAGTGAGGGAACGAGAGTGGGAGTGTAAGGAGGGATGTGTTGAGAGGGAGGAGGTTGTTGTTTTGAAGGTGGAGCAGCGTGGAAACCACACATTTACAGAGCAGCCCTGTTCATTTCTGTAAAATCCACTTCCATTTGTCTCACTTCTGGTCAGAGGAAATATAAGAAGCTTTTCAGTCTGCTCTGATCAAATTCACTCCACTTAAGGGAGTGGTATATAACCGAGAGACTTATTACTTATATATATTACTTAGAGAATTAATACTTATTTCTTTATTTCTTTTAGATTTTTATTTATGTTTCAGTTAAGGTTTGGTATGGGGTTTTGTCATTTTTATATAGTAATTATCTTTATTTGTTTATTAATAAATTTTAGCTTTAATAGATCAAGTGCGACTAAATAAAAAGGAGAAATGTTGCTTTCCACCTATTTGAAAATTTCAAATAAAATCAAATAAAATAAAATAAGTAGTGCTTATTAGTGGTAGTGATGTCGCCTCACAGCAAGAAGGTCGCTGGTTCGAACCTCGGCTCAGTTGGCATTTCTGTGTGGAGTTTGCATGTTCTCCCTGCCTTTGCATGGGTTTCCTCCGGGTGCTCCGGTTTCCCCCACAGTCCAAAGACATGTGGTACAGGTGAATTGGGTAGGCTAAATTGTCCGTAGTGTATGAGTGAGTGTGTGTGTGGTTGTTTCCCAGAGAAGGGTTGTGGCTGGAAGGACATCCGCTGCGTAAAAACTTGCTGGATAAGTTGGCGGTTCATTCCGCTGTGGCAACCCTGGATTAATAAAGGAACTAAGCCGACAAGAAAATGAATGAATGAATAAATAAGTTGTTTTTGTGATTCTGAATTTTTTTTATACTATAATAACTATAATAAAATTAACTATAACAATGTGGTCAAATATGGACTAGTGTGCTGATACCTAATTTACTGAAAATTTTCATTTAATTGTTCCTAGATCTCTATGAAGGTATGATTATTATTTATTAAATTATTTATAAAAAAAAGTAAATTTAATTTGAATGATTCAAAATTGATGTGTTTTATTTCAGTTAACTTTAGTTAATTTTAAATCTTACAATTTATCCACCATCTTGTCATCCCAGATTTACTTTATACTAGGGGTGTCCAAACCTTTTCCTTTAAGGGGCCAAAAATCAAACTTGATTGATGTTGGTGGGCCAAAGGTAAATATACCAAACTGTATTGCCATGGTAAATTCCTCATTTATTAATATTTATGAACTTCTTAATCTTTAATGTACTTTTTGCAATGAAAAAATTAATCAATAATTCAATGCCAATGTCTTGTGCATCATCATATATCCGTCAAGTAACAGTATTTATATTTTAACATAAAAAAAAAAGATTCATTCACAACAAACATTTAATTTCATTTTTTTGTAGCTCAACAAATCATTGATTCATTCATTTACTTTCTTTTCTGCTTAGTCCTTTATTAATCTGGGGTCGCCACAACGGAATGTACCACCAACTTATCCAGCATATGTTTTTATGCAGCGGATGCCCTTCCATCTGCAACTCATCACTGGGAAACACCCATACACACTCAATCACACACTATAGCCAATTTAGCCTACCCAATTCACCTACAGCACATGTCTTTAGACTGTGGGGGAAACCGGAGCACTCAGAGGAAACCAATGCAAACACGGGGACAACAAGCAAACTCCACACAGAAATGCCAACTAGCCAGCCGAGGCTTGAAGCATTGACCTTCTTGGTGTGAGGCAATTGTGCTACCCACTGCGCCACTGTGTTGCTTTCAACAAATCAACAAAAGTTTATGCTAAATTAGAATAGACTATCTCTGTTGATGGAATTTGCCCCAACATTTCCCATCATACTTCCTCTCTTCTCAGATGGGGTTGCAGGCCAAATCAAAGGTTACTATAGGTAGTGTTGGGAAGGTTACTCTGGAAATGTAATAGATTACAGATTACAAATTACCCTATTTAAAATGTAATAAGTTGTGTACCTTTTCAATTACTTTAAAAGTAAAGTAACTGATTAAATCTGATTACTTTTTGATTGCTTATAAGTTTCTAATGGATATTTTCAACTAAATCATTTTCTAACATTTATACCCAGCAGGTGTGAGCTTACAGTGGCTCTGTTTACTGTTAGAACTTCAAAATCTTTCATCACTTGTATTAAAATTATATTATTTCATTTTAAAGTACATCTATCACAAACCAGACCTCATAAAAAATTGTTAATTGTTGTTACAAAATCTAAATTTGAGTTAGTTGTGCAGGGTGAGTTTTGTGGCATTTGCAATAAAAACACATCTAAGCTATTTTTGCAATTTAATTTTTAAATTGAAGCAACTTAAATCCAAGTCAATCATATCTTAGTGATCAGTGAAACTGTCAATGAAACAAATAGGGCAGAACTGTTCAGTTAAATTTTTTACTAAGATTAATATACTGTACTAAACACAAACACATTATAGTATATAACAGCAAAAACAAAAAAGGGAAATATTTATAGGAATGAGCATTATATTGTATAAATATATTTACAACTCTTCGTTACTAAATTACATTACATAAAGTAGAATCATTAGTAACTATCATGAACTAATAGTAATTACCATAGTATACTTCAGATTTTACTACAGTAAACTATATATATAGACATCCTCTTCCACAGTCATCTTTTCATCAAGCAAATTTCTCGTGTTAGCCTAATTGGTTGGTGATGTCACCAACCAGGGGTGCGTTTTTCAAACAACGACGCAACTTGCGGCTGAACTATCATAGTTTGCGTTTATGTAAAGAACTATGTAGTGACGAGTATTTCTCAAAACCCCTCTTTTCTCTGTCGCAGAACCACATTAGTTATAACGTAAAACGTCCATCATGATGCCCTAAAGTGGGTGGAGTAACTACTACTTTAGAGAAAAACCCATAATTTCTTTGTGCAAATTTAATGGTTTTTTACGCACACGCGTTTAAAATTAAATTCAATATTAGATTTGGTAAAAACATGCATTTGCTTTCCATACTAACTGAAATATATGTAAATGGCATATATAGGGCCTGTGTTTGCTTTACTAATATTATTTAGAAGTTGACTTACATATTACATATCCTATTCTAAAACATATAACTTGCAAAAGCTATCATGTATTCTAATATCATAACATATAAATAAATAAATAATGAGGCTATTTATAATAAATTAAATGTAATATTATTATTTATTAGAAATGAAAAAAAAAACACACACTTTAATAATTTTAATGATGATGATGATGATGATGATGATGATGATGATAATAATAATAATAATTATTATTATATAGGATATTGTTCATTTATTTTTTATTTTTTGGAAAAGTCTAATTTTACAATTTGACACATGTAAACCACTGCAGAAAGTTCTAACCTGCAGGCCCATGTCATATACAGTACAGACACTTAATAAATAACCCACTGTAAATTAAAAGCATTAACGTAAGCTATGTTTTTTGTTTTCACAAGCTTTGGAGACGTAACAAATTCAGATTTTAAATAATAGGTCCCCTATAGCTTTCGCCATGAGGCTGTGTTCAAAATGACATCAATGTTTTCAAAGTACACTGCGAAGGGAGCACAATTGTAAACATGAAGATCGCTAAAACTGAACTGTAAAAGTAGTTTGAAAGCAAATTACACCTAAGACAGATGACCTTAATGCTTTTTTTTGTTTTAATAATTCCAACTTTGAATGTTAAAATGTTTTAAATTAATAGGACATAGGGGGGATAAGTGAGAATTGAACACAGCCAGGAACTATGTTCCTAACTACAGCTCCAGAGCTGTAATTGCAAGTGCTCAAGTTTGCGGCGCAGTTTGCAAATGTTCGTTGGAGTGATGGATTTGGGAAACAGCAAATCAACAAACTATGTTTGTAACGATGAAACTTGCGACCTTAGTTGGCTAACAAGGGTTTTGGGAAATGCACCCCAGATCGAGAAGTGGCCAGTTACACACCAAAAAGTTTGTTGTCAACCACCGTAAAACAGGAAGAAGAAGGAATTGTCATTTCCCTTCGGAACGCGTGTCAAGCGCGAGTGATTTACATGTTAAGTCCATGTAAACACGCGAATAGACATCCTGCAACGCGATATGCGCAAATGACGCGGCACGAATGACTGGAATTGCGCGGATTTCGCGAATGGCGTAGCGCGAATTGAGCATTTTGCGCGTTTGACGCGATTCACTTGAGTGCAAAAATCTGAACTTCAGCGGACATTCGCGCCGCGTTAACCAATCAGGAGCTTGCTCTTGTGGTGGCGTGATTGTGACATATCGCCTGTTGTTGATGTCCCAGGGGAAATCCTCCAGCAGACACTGACAAGAAGTTCATCAAACTGGGCTGGGCTCAGTCAGAAGCACAGCTGAAAGCCTCCGTCAGCCAGGTTCAGTTTCTGGAGGAGTTTATGAGCTTAAAGAGCTGGATGCACCAATGAAAGGATGTAGTGGACTCTGACACGGCCCTAAACATATCGACGCTGTTTATCAGCCTTCATAAAGCACATAAACACTGTTATTTTCTTCATAAAATCCATGTTAGCCATTTAACTATGAAGCTAGAGTCACAGGGAAGACAGAATCTTTTTTTGAGTCATTTCATTCATTTGGTTCAATTTGCCAAAATATTATTAAAATGTTACGAATTGCTTCCAAAAACACCTACAACTAGCGCAAAAGGTTGATCACACGATAAATAAGTCATAAATAGAATATTATAAGAAGGAGAAAATAATAATTCAATGTTTACCTTTTGTGTATGAAGGTATTGTTGTCTCTTCGCTCAGCTCACCTCTTCATGTCTTCAAATGTCAGTGGTTCATTCACGTTATACTGACAGGCACATATAATCTTAATCAATGCACAGTCTAAGCTGATAGGAGCCATGATCGTTCGTTCATCACGTGACAGAATGACTCAAACGCGAGGACTCGAGAGATGAACAGTTCAATTCTTTCTCCGGCTCTAAACACGTATGATTGGCTCGTGATGAACGAGTGACTCAGGCCCGATAGAGGACTCAAGAGGTGAGCGGATCAATTCTTTTTCCGGCTCTAAATGCATATGATTGGCTTCTGCCTATGTGATGAAGACTTGAAATTAACGATACTACCTGCACAAATGTGCGCACGCGCGGATGAACGAATCACTCCCTGAGAGGACTCGTAGTTCCCGAGTCATATTGAAGATTCGTTCAAAATGAACGAATCCTTCATGAACGACCCATCACTACATAGCATTACAGCCTTCTGAGAGTCGATAAGGGTTCCTCCTGCTGTGCTCCAGCCATTTCGAGCAAATGAGAGCAGTCTCCCGGTCCAGAGTGTGTACATGCAGCTGCAGACGGTCGAGCTGGGTTTCTCCCTTGTCTGGCGTTTTTTGGGTCCGGTCCTCCAGAGCGGTGCGTATAAAGTTGCAATTTCACAAAAAGAACAACACAGTCGTGCAGCATGTCCTTTTCAGGATGGCGCTCTGACCGTGCGTTTCTGGATGCGGTGGTTTCCTGTCCCCGGATGATGGGCACGAGCACTGTGTTGCATGTCTGGGGTCCAGCATGTTAATGCGGTGCTCGCGGGCAGTTCATGTCGTTATTGCGATGCCATGAATGTTGCGCAGTTAAGATCGCGGCTAGCCTTTGCAAAAGGGCGAGCCACCCCAGCTGTCCCCTGCACTGCAGCGGGCACTCGGGCAGATCTGAGGGTTCCAGTGGGAGATTATCTGAACCTCCTGCTCCTCCAAGCACTGCATCCAAGCTTCGAGCAGAAGAAGTGATCCGTCTTCTTCATAGAGGACCAGAGGGCTATGCCTTCGAAGCCTCTCGTCCCCTTCTTCCCGGAGGTGCACAGTAGGCTCATGCAGTCTTAGAAGGCACCTTTGTCTGCCCGTGCTGCGTATTCTTCCGCCCTCACCACTCTTGACTCTGGTGGAGCGGCCAGGGGGTATGTAGCGATTCCTCAGGTCGAGCGCGCGATTGCAGTCAATCTTTGTCCGCGTGGCGCCTCTTCTTGGCGAGGTCTGCCTCGACTCCCGTCCAAAGCCTGTAGGTTATCTGCCTCCCTCGGAGCCAGAGCTTACAAGGCTGCGGGCCTTCCGCCTTGCACGCAATGGCCACCTACCAGCTCTACCAATCGCAGTAGCTGGCCGAGCTGCACGAGGATGGGTCCAACCCAGGCTTGTTACATGAGCTTCGCAACGCAACCGACTATGCTCTTCGGACCACTAAGTCAGCTGCGTGTGCGTTGGGGAGGATGATGTCCACATTAGTGGTCCAGGAGCGCCACCTTTGGCTAAACTTGGCTGATATGCGCGAAGTCGACAAAGTCCGCTTTCTTGACTCCTCTATATCCCAAGCTGGCCTGTTCGGCAACACTGTCTGTGAATTCATCTAGGACTTCAAGGAAGTGAGAGCAGTCTGATGCTATAGGTAATGTCCCCTATCGGCGGGACCGTAAGCCCACTCCGCCCGCTGAACCATCCATATCTGCTGCTCCTCGCCGAAGGCGACCGCCTACGAGAGCTGCCCCACCCCCGCACACTCCTCCGGCGAAGTGAGCGCGTCGAGCACCTCGAGCAACCTGCCCAGAGCTCCGCTTATCCGGTAAACGGACCACAAAGTGACCCTGGAACAGTCATCTGGAGAAGAGGGAACTTGCTCTTTCCTCGCTGGAGGGGCAGGCCCCATTTCCAATGGCACTTTTCACTGCCGCGCAAACATCAATGAAAGAGCACTTTTCCACTTCCCCAGATGTGAAAGCGCGAATCCTGCCAGTTTGGGACGCTATGTTTCCCAGCTCGCAGGTTCTGTGCGTTACGCCAGTGGCTCACGAGCGCTGGGAAGATGGTCTCCTTTCTCCCACCCCTCGAGCCTCCCCTCCCGAGTTTGGGTGCGGAGTGAGAACAAATCTCTCGCCTCCAGCTCTTCCGCGGGACCCTCGCGCTTCCCAGATCAGCAAACCCACTCCGCGCGGCCCCACTGCTGGTACGTCAGCGATTGTATCGATGAGTCCACTAACAAGAGCTCTGCCTGCCTGGTTAGCACGGGCCAGCCCTTTGTGGTGGCTCATACACTGTTACGACCCCAGTCACAACATTAAATGAGGGAAAAACACAAATGGATCAGTCTAGGGGTTTTATTAATTAAACAATCAAATATAAATAAAGTGTGGGGAGGAAACACAACAAACACAGGCTGAGAACAAAGGAGCACAACTCCACGTCTGGACGGCCGCTCAAATCCCCGTCTCTGAATCACTGCAGCGCGAGCTCTTAAATAGCCGACGATGAATTGTCTGCAGGTGCGGAGGAAATCAACTCTAAATGAAAACACAAGCAGCAACACAACACAAGAGGGCGACAAAGTAACAAATAAATAAATGATAAATACATGGACATGTAACACCTTCATCCCCCAAAAGTGTTTCCATCACCAAAACACATACTAAGTCAAAATTTGTTTTCGAACACCTTTTCCCGAACACCATTTCATGCACCTTACCCACTTATTCCACCCGGGACAGTGCATCAGCCACCACGTTGTCACTACCTCGGACATGCTTAATGTCAAGGTCGTAGGGCTGCAAAAATAAACTCCAGCGCATCAAACGCTGATTAGAGTTACGCATAGTGTTTAGGAATGTAAGAGGATTGTGGTCACAATATACAACAATCGGGTGATAATTGGACAGATAAACTTCAAAATGCTGGATCGCAAGAACCATTGCTAAAGCCTCCTTTTCAATGGTAGAATACTTCCGTTGTGTAGAAGTAAACTTCTTTGAAAAGTAACATACTGGGTGTTCTACTTCAGCACCTCTTTGCTGAAGGACAGCTCCCGCACCAACATCGCTTGCATCCACCGCAAGACTGAATGGCTTCAAATAATCTGGTGCAGCCAACACTGGAGCTGAAATCAACAAAGACTTTACATTCTGAAATGCACATTGGCATGCATCGGACCACTCAAATTGGATCTTTGGACTCAACAGATCGGTTAGCGGAGAAACAACTGTAGCAAAGTTCTTACAAAATGAACGGTAGTAACCTACCATACCTAGAAAACGACGCAATTGCTTGCGGTCCTTCGGAGAGGGAAAATTACAAATTGCAGTCACCTTAGCAGCAACTGGGCGCACTTCACCATTACCAATAACTTTTCCCAGGTAATCAATAGTGGCTTTACCAAATTCACATTTGGCCAAGTTAACGGTAAGTTTAGCTTCTGCCAATCGATTAAAAACCTGTCGAAGCAAACTCATGTGCTCTTGCCATGTCGAACTATACAACACTACATCATCCAGGTACGCGTCACAATTTGGAACACCGGCCAACACGGTGTTAACGAGCCGTTGAAAAGTGCTTGGAGCGTTTTTCATCCCGAATGCCATCACCCTATAATTAAGAAAAGCATCCGGGGTGACAAATGCTGATATTTCTCTAGCACGTTCACTTAACCCCACTTGTCAATATCCCTTTAATAGATCGAGTTTCGAAACATATGTAGCAGAACCTACACGATCCACACAATCATCTATTCTTGGCAAAGGATAGCAGTCACTTTTAGTTACGGCATTTACACGCCGATAATCTGTACAAAATCTAAATGTGCCATCAGATTTCTCTACCAGCAGACACGGTGAACTCCATGGACTAGTACTAGACTCAGCAATGTGATTTTCCAACATGTACTCAACTTCCTTCTGCAGAAGCGACCTTTTAAGTGGATTAACACGATATGGATGTTGTTTAATCGGCTGGGTAAAACCAACATCAATATCATGCTCAATCACTGAAGTTAAACCAGGAATATCACTGAACAACATTGGGAAACTTCTCACTAACCCAATGACTTCAGCTTTCTCAGTTTGACTCAAGTGTGGTAGTTTGCTAGTTAAAGTTTCGAGCATCTCAGAGTTTTTCAACCTACCCTAAATGATACATCTAGATGGTTCTACATCTTTTTCATCGACTGGTTCAGATGTAAACACACCCACAGATAGAGACTCTTGAACAGGTAACTGTATGACTTTTTTAACTTTCTCAGTATCCGACTTTCTCTCATAATAGGGTTTAATCATGTTTACATGACAAACTCTCAGACTTTTTCGACGATCGGGTGTATGGATAACGTAATCTCGATCTGACAGTTTCCTTTTGATCTCGTAAGGGCCACTATAACGAGCTTGCAACGACCCACCAGATACTGGCAATAACACTAAAACTTTGTCACCAGGGCTAAAACTTCGTTCTCTTGCTTTCTTGTCGAACCAAGTTTTCATCTTTTCTTGTGATTTTTCAAGGTTTTGCTTTGCCAATTCACGGACTCTATATAGACGGGTACGAAACTGTGAAAAATACTCTGGTACAGTGGTGCTTTTTGAATCAGAGAGCCACCTCTCTTTCAATACGGCCAAAGGGCCGCGCAAATTGTAGCCAAACACGAGCTCTGCAGGGCTAAAGCCCAGTGATTCTTGAATCACCTCTCGTGAAGCGAAAAGCAACCACGGAAGTCCTTCCTCCCAATCTCCCTCAAGCTCAAAACAGTACGTACGCAACATAGACTTTAAAGTTTGATGAAACCTCTCTAAAGCACCTTGACTTTCTGGATGATACGCAGTGGAGACGTTATGTTTTATACCAAGTCGTTTAAGTACTTGAGAAAACGTTCGAGATGTAAAATTCGTTCCTTGATCACTCTGGAGAATTTTTGGCAAACCAAAGAGCGTGAAAAACTTGACCAACGCTTTGGTGATCGCTCTAGTGGTTACAGAACGCAAAGGAATTGCCTCTGGGAAACGTGTAGTCGCGCACATAATCGTTAAAAGATACTTAAAGCCAGATTTTGAACGTGGAAGCGGTCCTACACAGTCTATTAAAATGTGTTCAAAAGGCTCAGAAACCATCGGAATTGGATAAAGTGGTGCAGGTTTGATAGTTTGGTTGGGTTTTCCAACAACTTGACAAACGTGACAAGTCTTACAAAAACGTGCAACATCACGCTTTAATCCAGGCCAATAAAAGTTTCGCAAAATCCGATTGTATGTTTTTAAAAAACCCAAGTGACCAGCTGAACCATTGTGTGCACAATCTAAAATCATGTCTCGGTAATCTACTGGAATTACGATTTGGTTAACTACATTCCAGTCTTCAGAAGATTTTGGAGATACCCACTTTCTCATCAGAATGCCGTTTCTAAGAAAGTACATCTGAGGCGCACACGTATTCTCCTGCTCTGGTCGAACTAATTCGAAAAGCGAAGTAAGAGTGGAGTCAGATTTTTGAGCGTCAATTAACTTCTCGGGACACAAAGACAAATCAGCACAGTCTATAGCATCCTTCTCAGCACTCACAGGAAACAGATCTGTTTTTTCCTGTAAAGGGACAGAGAACAAATCAGTTGTGTCAGAATTTACCATGAATGTGTCACATAAATCAACGCTATCAGAAGTCTCAGCGGATTTAATCATAGATCGAGTAAGCACGCACGCAGCAAATACATCCGGATACTTAAGCGCACAGTCATCAGTACCAGCAAGTGGTACAGGAACAACTTCAGGTGACACATTAATATCGCTCCATACACTACCTCCCGCTAAATCATTGCCTAGAATGAATGTTACACCAGCAATAGGAAGAGAAGCACGAACACCGACGATCACGTCACCGCTCACTAATTCAGACTGTAGACTGATTTTATGCAACGGAACATCAGCAACTCCCATCTCAAAACCGCGCACTAATACCGCGCTACCAGTGGCAGTTTCCTCTGATAATGGCAAAACTCCTTCCAAAATTATGGAAAGACTTGCTCCAGTATCCCGTAAAATGCGTACAGGCACAGGCTTACTCATGCTGGAAATGAACACAGTTCCATAGTGCAAGAAAGGCGCATAACCATCTTTAGTGGGATTAAAATCGGACTCGGACGTACAGTTAAAATTTGAACTCGAGTCAACAGAAATTAACCCAACATGTTTCGCTTTCCCTTTCTTCCTCAACACTGGACAGCTTGCAATTAAATGACTAGAATTTTTGCAATAAAAACAAGCCCTTTCATCAGTCGGAACAGTTGACCTATTACGGAGTGATTTACGAGGTGGTGAAACAGGTGTTTCAGCAAAAACTTTCTCTCGCGGTTTCTCTCTAAAAGTGATTTTGTGTGTTAAAACAAAGTCATCTGCCAAAGTGGCAGCTTTGTGGAGTGTATCAGCTTTCTGTTCATTAAGGTAAGTAGAAAGAGCAGATGGTACACAATTTTTAAACTCCTCCAAAAGAATAAGTTGTCTCACTTGTTCTTTACTCTCAGCTTTTTGAGACGTGCACCACCGATCAAACAACATCTCTTTCTCTCGCGCAAACTCGACATAAGACTGATTTGAAAGCTTTGCATAATGCCGAAAACGCTGTCGATATGCCTCTGGAACTAACTCGTATACTCTCAATCTAGCAGCTTTCACCAGCTTATAGTCAGCCGTTTCTTCAATAGACAACGAAGCGTAGGCTTCTTGTGCTTTACCGGTTAACACGCACTGCAATAGCAGCGACCAAACATTTTCCGGCCACTTTAAAGAAGCAGCGACTCTCTCAAAATGACAAAAATATTTCTCAACATCCTTTTCACAAAAAGGAGGAACCATACTCTGATTTCGACCAACATCAAATTCATTAGAGACTACACTTTTTCCGCTCATCTCTAATTCCATACGCTTTAGTTCATATTGATGATCGATTTCACGCTTTCGCAACTCTAATTTAGCATATTCTAACTCAATTTCTTTTTCTTTCAATGCTAATTCTCTCAATCGAATAGCGTGTTCACTTACTGAAGGATCAGCCACTTCCTCCACAAGACTAACAGTCTCTGCAGGCATTTCTAAAACGCCTAATTCCACCAGATAACCTTTTAACACATTTCGTAGAGTTTCCTTCAAAGTCTTATATCTTGGAGCAATTTCAATTTCATAAGACTCTGCAATTTGCAATAACTGCTCTTTTGTGCACGATAAAAGCAGTTCTTCAGAAGGATACTCAAGAAACGTGTCCACTACAGATGACATCTCCGACGTACACAGTTATGCTCTCAAAACAATTAAATAATGGTTTTAACGATAAATATTTTAAACCAAACGTTTAAAAATATTTAAACCATCAAATAATCTAAACGAAAGAGCATCAACTCACCTGATTAAGCAAAAATATCAACGAAATTTAATTTTTCCAACTTAATCACACACATACAGCCGCATCCACACACAGCCCCACGCGCACACACAGCCAGGCTGTAACCTAATACCAAGTCTACAAATTACACGAAATTGAAAGGTTATCAATATAATTCACAAAATCGTAACCAAATGCAATCCCCTAAAAAAACTAATGTATTTACCCCATTCAACACAATATTTTTCCCTAGTCTTCAGTGGCGTTAGGGGCTCGAGGCGACTTTAAATGCTGAAATCATGAACACTGCATACTGACCCAATTGATAGATCAGCAGCAAGTGCTCTGAAGCATACCTCCACTCCGAATAACCACAAAAATAAGAAAGGCAAAATAACAAAGTGGCAGGTCCACAACCTACCCGGCGACTAAATTAAATAGGGCAAATACTCACATATGGGATGCAAGAGGTCACTCACACGAAAGCATATCCAGACGAATTACAAAATGAACGGGGTGGCCACACATCTCTCCTCCCACACTAAACAGCTGACGAACACAATCTAAACTTTTTTGGACGAGCTCCCAATTAATGTTACGACCCCAGTCACAACATTAAATGAGGGAAAAACACAAATGGATCAGTCTAGGGGTTTTATTAATTAAACAATCAAATATAAATAAAGTGTGGGGAGGAAACACAACAAACACAGGCTGAGAACAAAGGAGCACAACTCCACGTCTGGACGGCCGCTCAAATCCCCGTCTCTGAATCACTGCAGCGCGAGCTCTTAAATAGCCGACGATGAATTGTCTGCAGGTGCGGAGGAAATCAACTCTAAATGAAAACACAAGCAGCAACACAACACAAGAGGGCGACAAAGTAACAAATAAATAAATGATAAATACATAGACATGTAACATACACACAATCAGACTCGGCTACGCGATTCAGTTTGCGAACCCAAGTTCATGGATGTGCATTTTACCAGGGTCAGCCCCCTGTCCGCCCCTGTCTTGCGAGAGGAAATTGCTGTCCTCCTGGCGAAGGATGCAATCAAGCCGGTCCCTCCAGCCGAGATGGAGAGGGGGTTTTACAGCCCATACTTCATCATGCTCAAGCAGAGCGGTGGGTCACGGCCAATCCTAGATCTGCGCATTTTGAACCGCTGTCTGCACAAGCTGCCGTTTAGAATGCTCACGCAGAAGCGCATCCTCCAAAGCGTTTGTTCTTGGGATTGGTTTGCAGCAATAGACCTGAAGGACGTGTATTTCCATGTCTCCACTCTTCCTTGCCACCGTCAGTTTCTGCAGTTTGCGTTCGAAGGTCGAGCTTGGCAATACAAAGTCCTCCCCTTTGGGCTCTCTCTGTCTCCGCGGGTCTTCAACAAGCTTGTGGAGTGTGCCTTAGTGCCCCTTTGGTTTGCGGGCACCCGCATACTTAATTATCTCGACGACTGGCTGATTTTAGCCCACTCTCGGGAGTAATTGATTATGCACAGAGACAAGGTATTCCGGCACCTCCACCTGTTGGGGCTTCAGGTCAACCAAGAAAAGAGCAAACTCGCCCCCGTGCAGAGGATCTCTTTTCTCGGGTGGGAGCTGGACTCCGGAGAGCTCAACAACAAAATGGTGGTCCCACTGAAATTATTTCAGAGGCTCCTGGGGCATATGGCATCTGCAGCCGCTGTCATGCCGCTCAGATAACTCCATATGAGACCACATATGATGCCAGATCAGCGTAGTGCCTTCTTTCCTCCAAGAGAAACTGGAGAGCAGGCTGTCGCCCTCAACACTCAAGGTTTACGTGGCTGCCATCTCCGCTTATCATGACATGGTGGCTGGCAGCACCGTGGGAAAGCATAACCTCATCATCCGGTTCCTCAGAGGCACTAGGCGAATTAATCCACCCCGCCCCCCTCTCATGCCCTCTTGGCATCTCGCCCTCGTGCTCACGAGCCTGCGTACAGATCCCTTTGAGCCACTTGACTCAATATCTTTAAGATTTCTGTCCTTGAAGACAGCTCTGCTGACAACTCTAGATCATCTGAGCAGCTCTTCGTCTGTTATGGCGGACACAGCAGGGAAGTGCCATATCGAAACAAAGGTTGGCCCACTGGATAGTGGATGCCATCTCCCTCGCTTACCAGAGCCAGGGCGAGCCTTGTCCCCCGAGAGTGCGTGTGCACTCCACTCGGAGCATCGCATCCTCTTGGGCGCGTGCACCCGGCGCCTCTCTAACAGACATCAGTAGAGCTGCTGGCTGGGTGACACCTAATACATTTGCAAGGTTTTACAATCTGCGAGTAGAGCCGGTTTCCTCAAGGGTATTAGGTAACCCTTGGTGATTGAGGAAACAACTCGGTTAAGGTGTTGGAACACGCTTGCTGCGCCATTCTCCCTAACACGGAGATACGTGCGCTTTTTCATCTGTCAGTAAAGTTCCCCGTTAGGTGAGCCCAGCAGATTCCTCTGAGACCCCCTGCACTGACACAGTGAAGGAGTCACCTGCTGGCCCATTATGTTGCAGGTCTGCCCGCTGGTTAGCCCGCGTTTTGGGTATAGGTGCCCGCTATGCGTGATCCCTACTACGCGATCCCATATGCTTATTCAGCCACAGTGCAGTCCCCCCTCACAAGCTGACCCGTGTCTTTCCTCTCCGCTAACCATCTTATTATATGCGTACTGCCCCTTCTCAGGGCTTATCCATATATTTTGCCATTATTTCTCCCATTGGGTAGCAGGTGGCCTCCGCAGCGTCCTCCCTATCGGGGCTGCATTTCACTTGCGACACCAAAAAATATAGCTAAATACGTAAAACTTCTTTGTACTAGGATAAGTAAGAGCCCGGAATCCTGTTGGAAGACCGCGCCTCTCTTTGATGCAGGAGCGCTCACGCTATGCCTGGCTATCCTCTCATCGGAGGCGAAGGTAGGGTGCAGTCATTATGGCGTTTTCCAGACATTTCCCCATTCGTAGATTAAAATCCACTTATAGCATTAAAGGTCCCCATCCGAAGGGGAACGCTCTGGTTACTAAAGTAACCCTCATTCCCCGAGGAGGGGAACAGAAATGCTATATAGCATCGCCATAATGATTGTTCCTTAGCTGTAAGTGTCAGTCTCTTCAGCTTAAAAGGATAGCGTTTCCTTGCTTACCCTGTACTTATATGCGGAGTTAATTGCAATAAGCCACACGTGCGCAAGCTTACGCTGCCAACTCATTTGCCATTTCATTGGCCCATTATATACTCTTTCAGACAATTGGCTTTCTGAAACGAAATCCCCATTCGTGGATTAAAATCCACTATTAGCATTTGGGTTACTTTAGTAACCAGAGCGTTCTTGCTGTCATATGGCTTTATTTTCATTGGCTAGACACCGGCCTCACAGCTACGTGAATGTCTGTGACATTAATTAATCAGCAAACAGGAAATGTAAATTGTGCTACTGCACTACTTGACTAAAAAATATCTTTGCAACTGAAAAATCTACTTGATTTAGAAAGTAGCAATGCTACCGCCACACTACTGAGAAATGTAGTTATAAAAGAATAGAACTGCTTTAATAAATGGCCTGAGCAGAAGGCATTGTGCATATCAAAAATAGGCAAAGCAAAAGTTTAATATTATTCAGATTTTTAAAGATCTTTTTTAAATGTTTCCCCATCTTTAATATTTTCATAAGTGATTGTGATTTAATTACAATTTTTTTTTCACAGTAACTGTAACAAATTACAGTTACATTTATTTTGTAATTAAATGACGCAACCCATTACATGTAACTAGTTACTCTTCAACACTGACCATGGGCCAACTTTGGGAATCTCTGCTTTAAACTGTTAGCATTAACAAAGAGGGGTTGCTATTCCAATGAAAAACAAACACAAAAAAAAAACAGATCAAATATACTTGATATCAAAATCCTCTGGAAATAAAAGCAACCTCAAAAATAAAAATCAGCATTATATATCATGTTGGCATCAAAATAATCTTGGCATGCTCATTGCTTAAAACAATAATATGTATCCATATGCAAATGTTATATTTTGCAAGTACTTCCAAATGCTACTATGGGGGATATGGAATGAAAGACAAAAAAAAATGTTGAGAGAAAGGAGAATTGGGAAAAGATTAATCCACTGACGAGTCTGAAAGACAAGAGGACAGAGTCTTCTGTGCTAAGTAGGTCGACCTGAGTCAACCGAAAGAAGGACAAAATGATTAACTAGAGGGAATACAGAAGAAATATGGAGCTTTATTATACAGACTGCAATAGCAGCGAGGGCTGAAAGACTGAAATACCATGGCAACGTGTGTGCAAATCATGATACCAGCTGAACTGTGTTGGCCTCAATGAACCGCATTCACACCAAGCTGATATATTCTCATTCTCATCTCTCCATCTTGACAGCGACTCTCAGCAATAGACAGATTCACATGGTGCTTTCATTTCCAGCACAGAACTGAGTCATGGAGGCTTATTGGTTCCAAAATCCAAAGTGAAAGCAAAGTATTTGCATCTTTTAATATATATATATATATATATATATATATATATATATATATATATATATATATATATATATATATATATATATATATATATATATATATATTACAGTAATTGCATTTAAATGCAAATGCATTTAAACAGCCAGATACAGCAGTATTGGCTCAACCAATGAGATGAGTTTGAGGAATGGGCTATCTGTTAATTCAACCAAAGGTAAACATAGGGCAAGTGGGAAATCTGTTCAAAAACAGTCTGCAACTCCTATTGATGATTAGTTGGTTGCTCCAAAATGTGTTTGCTTTGGACACCAAAGTTCACAAGCTTACATTCTCAAAACAAATGGTGTAACAATTCTTTCCTTAAAAAGCTAACCTAAAACTGAATTTTTACATAGATTTAGATAAATAATGCCATATCAAATCAAATACAGTAATCAAATCATAGAACAATATCAAACACTTCATTGTGGTACTTGTACTGGTACTCTTGCACTGTTGTTTCAATTTATTAATAGCGAACTCACAAAATAAAAGTTGCAGTGATTCATGTGTGATTGCTAAACTGCATTAGTCATTATGTTTCATCAGATAACCAGTAGTGTATGAAGCTGCTTTTAAAGAGCAAGACTAAATTGTGTATATTTAACATACATCAATAAACCTTTTCATTATGACCACCCCCAGCCTAGAACAATGAGTGCACCTGGCAACCCAACAGTGTCACAGGTGCATCGCTGCAAGGATTTCAGATGCCACCCGAGGTATCAAGCTCTTTTTCAGTAGAACATTTGGTGTTAGAAAGATGTTGATTTATTGGACTTTGATGAAGTACAAATTGTGTTAACCTAATGCTGCGTTCAGACCTGATGCGGTGATTTACATGTTAAGTCAATGCAAAGACCAAATAGACATCCTGCGGTGCAATTTTCACAAATGAGGTGGCACGAATGATAAACGAATATACAATGTTTATCAGCCTTCCTAAATCACATAAAGTACAGCTATTCTCTCAATAAAATCCATATCAGCCATTTAGCAATGAAGCTAGAGTCACTGGGCAAACAGAAGCCCTGCCCATGACGCAAATCTGAGTCTATTGTGAAGTGATTTTGATGTGCGAATGAAGCAAGTAAACTCAAAAAGTTCATGTGTCTATTTACGTGCAAATATCGCATTTTATTCCTCATAATTGTTGTACACCGTCCTGGTTGCTTTATGCCCTGTTGTAGTGAGGGAGCCTTTTTCAAAAATGTTGCACAGATACCAAAGCAATGAACCATCAACCAACTGTGGGGAATGTACACTACTGCACTTTGTTCACAGCAACTGCATGGCCACAGTGCAACAAATCACCAGCTGCTACAACAGTGGTGACCAGGGCGAATATCACAGCACACAGTTTATCACAGATAGCGCCTGCGTAACTAACAACCCAGCAGGTTTAAGTCCTAGCTGGGTCAGTTAGAATTTCTCTGTGGAGTTTGCATGTTCTTGCCATAGTTGGCAATTAATTCCATTGTGGCAACGTCTGGAAATAGAGACTAGGCTAAAGGAAAATGAATGAGTGAATAAATATATAACAACTATAGATAAAATATACAAGTAAGCTATAAATAAAGTTTCTGTACCTGTGTTTACAACAGTTTGTATGTTAATTTCTTAAAATTATAATACATCTTAATATATTACAAAGCAACACTTTTTCATTTGTGTATGAACATTGTCATAAACACATTACAAATTTGTATGCATACATGCTTAGTAAATGAAACCCAAAGCAGTTTTATTCAACAGCTAGAGATTAAATAAATTGTTAAATTATATATATATATATATATATATATATATATATATATATATATATATATATATATATATATATATATATATATATATATATATATATATATATATATATATTTGGCCATTAGGGGTTTATGTAAAATGATAAACAACTTAAAACAGTTCTGTGTATAATCTAAATTATATAGAGGAATAGTAAACTACCAAGATTTCACATTTTATTGTTATTTTTTATTTTATTTTATTATTATTTTTTACTTTTTAATTTGCTGAATAGCCTCCATTCTCTGATGTCTTAATAAATCCAACAAAGCATTTCGCTGTACCCTGAACTGGAAAGTCTGGTTTATGAGTAACTGTGCACGTGTACCTGTTTATCACGTGCAGGAGGGAGAGAGAGAGAGAGAGAGAGAGACCTGCTGAGAGATACTTTGAGAAGATGACCTTTATCATTCGCCCTCCATTGATAATGCGTTTAACAAGAGCGGAGGTTTACTAAAGACTGTTTTTTGCTCTCGGGCGACACGATACATTTACAGTCCTTGTGTTCGTGACTGCTGCATCATCTCCCTGTCTCTTTAATAAATGAAGCGTGCTGCATGTGATCTGGCATCAAAGGCTTTGATGGAGCTACATATGGCAAGCCAAAAATAACTCGGCCTCCTTTGATATTTTGCTAGTTATTTAAGAAAAAACATATTTTTTTTTAACTGCTGACTGCGTGACTTCTTGCGTCAGTAGTTAGCTGACTGTTTAGAGTGCGTTTTTAGATTTGGGACAGTATTTTAGAGATTATTTTTTCATGTGTTGTTGTTACAGGTTGTCAGAAGCATGGTGAATGTTAAAATATTATACAAGATACTATTCATCAAGAAAAAAATAGGTGTTTAAGATAACAAAGATTTATAATTTATCTGATTATTATTATATTGCATTAAACAAAAGTATAATTTGTAACATGTGTAAATGTTTATATAAAAGTTAACATTTATATTTAATTTACTTAATTTTTAATTACTGTAAGTTTCCTATAATGTAATTATATAAAACTAAACTTTCAGTTTCCTTCATTTACAAATAACTCAAGAATTTGATCTGTTTTATAAGCAATGCCATTTAAATTAGGGCCGCATTTGCAATTTTCTAATCATTACAGATCTTATCTTAAGAAAGACTGAATATACTGAATTCCCAGAAGTATCCCAGATGATTAAAGGGATTTCTGTCAGCAACATTTCCATTAGAACCCAAACTACAGATATATATGCACATTAGGTAAGCAACACCTCACTTCCTTTCTTCCTGAATCATTCATTATAATTTCACAACTTTTGTATAGTAGGACTATACTGAACACAAAAATGCAATATGACACAATATAAAGTTTGTTTGAAGTATGGATGTATTAACCCTACATACTTTTTTTTGGATATGACCTTTTATGCAATTAAATATAAAACATCTGCAAAGTTTCCAAAATCAAAGTGCAATATAAATGGAGCTATTGTCTCCCAAAAGACAGAATCATTTATTTTTCTTTTGCTTTGACACTTTTCTCACTAGACAAGTGGACAAACATTTAAAAGTGTTTTGCTTTGACTAGATGATTTGGCGATTTCGACACTTGTTCAAAACTTTGAAACCTTTGCAAATAATTAATTTTGAATCAGTTGTTCTGAGAATAGATTTAATGGCTTGTGAATTCAGTAAATGAGGCTGGAGGCCCTAACTGTTAAAACTCTAAACCCCTGGCTTCAACATGGACATTTTTTGTTTCTTTCTCATAGATGAATCCGAACATAGTGTTTACATGAATGCGATTGGGAAGCATTTTTACAGTACATTTCGAGCTTCAAATCGAATATCTTGACAAGTGGATATCATGAATGTAGATATTCACACAGTTCTTTGAAATTTATACTTACCAATCTCAATACCAATTACACTGCTTTAAAAAGCAGTCTTCATATTTATCTATTTCAGGAGAAATACATTTTTTCCCATCCAGGGTTGTCTTAATTTTTGCCAATGTCTTGTAATGATGATAGGAGTTTTGGACTGCTGCACAAAGTCTTCTCAAACAGATCTCATAGAATCTCAATAGGGTTAAGGTCTGGACTATGTGGTGGCCAACCCATGTATAAAATCACATTTCATGCTCCCTGAACCACTTTTTCCACCACTCTGAAACAGGGTAAATCAAAACTCATCAGACCACATGACCGTCTTCTATTGCTCCAGAGACGAATGTGTGCCACTTTAGGCAGTTATGCGGTACTGGTGGTATTCCTTCGGCCCAGACAAAATTAATGTGAGCCTGAAGTAGCCACCTTTACAATGGCAAAGGGGGGCCAAAGATTCAAATTCATTTATGGGCCATTTAAGGCAAAGATTTGGCACTTACGGCAAAATGTAATCTGAATGTAAGCCCAATATGGCCCATGTTGAAAATGATAAATTTGGCCAAAATGACCGAGAACAAATGTGGGCCACAGGTGGCAAGATAGTGGCATAGTCATTTAAGGGTAATCTGGGTCTAAACCTAAAGTGGCCCAGCTATCTTAAGACATATGTGGGCCATTTTTGGCAAATATTTGGCACAGTAAGCTCAGGCTATTGCGGCTGTGAGCCTACTATGGCTCAGAGAAGATATGGCAAATATGGTCTATAGCCCTGAACCTCTTATTATAAAATTTATTTTAAACTGCTGTAACTTTTAAGAACTTTGCTTGAAAAGTGTGTTTATTACAGCAAACAAAATGAAGTGAGGCACAACCTGTGATGAAATAAAATAATTCACTGATGTTTACCAATGTTTAATCCATTATTAGAAGTAATAGGCCAGATCTGGGCCAGAATAAAAGCAAACTGTGGCCCAGAATAGGGCCAGTTCTAGTTTATTTGGTTGAATTCTGGATAATATGTGGTATTGCTTTGGCTTATTTGTGGCCCAGATCTGACAAACAGGATTGGACCACCCTAGAGCCATCATACCATTCAGTATGTGGTGCAGATATAAGTGTCTCGTGCGGGCCAGATCTGGACCAGAATAAAAGCAAACTGTGGCTCAGAATAGGGTCAGTTCTGGTTTATTTGGTTGAATTCTGGCTAATACATGGTATTGCTATGGCTTAATTGTGGCCCAGATCTGGCAAACAGGCGCGGACCGCCCAAGTGCCATCATTCCATGATGTAAGTGGGCCGGATGTAAGTGTCTGATGTGGGCTGAATTTAAGCCAAATGAATTTTTGCTAGCTGGGTTATATGTCCAATTAAGATTTCAATCTGTTTACTGACATATTATTTAGCTGCATATATATATATATATATATATATATATATATATATATATATATATATATATATATATATATATATATATATATATATATATATATATACACACACACACACACACACACACACACACACACACACACACACACACACACACACACACACACACACACACACACTATAGTGTTATACATAATAGTTTTAGTATTTTTATTCAATGTAAAAAGTAAGTTAAATCTTTGTATACTATAAATACATATGTTCTATATATCATTTATTTAAATATGTGGGCAACAAATTAAAGATTCATTTTATTTAACAATTATTATATTATTTTATTTTTTTAAATTCAACTATAGGGGTAGGGCCAGGTAGGGGGCCTTACAAGACAATGTGCCCAGGGGCCCCTGAGTTCTTAATCCGAGCCTGCTTTTAGTAGCCTATGTGATATTTTCACTTCAGTTTAGTAGACATTAAACATTAATAAGCACATTTTTTTTGTTCATTCTAAGTTTCAACGATTAGTATAAACACTGTAAATTGTTCACTCTTGATGATAACTATTTAGATTTAATTCAAATGTTCATTTTTCCATTGCTTGCTTCTGTGGACGCCACAAACACAATTATAAAAACTTGAAACCAATGCAAAATGTCAATTCGTAACTTTTTGATTAATTAGTATGAATTTGTACCATCGCGTTCGTACATTTCAGCATGATTTGCTCATCCCCCAATGAAAGTTGGATTTAGGGGTAGGATTTAATTTTTTTAACCTTCATACAAATGAAATCATAGGAATTACCCACTATTCAGATAACAGTATGGTTGTCTATTCTCGTGAGTTTGGGCTGATGAAGCATGCTTTTAAATGTTTGCATTTTCAAGCCCCAAAAATGCTGGGTTCCACACAATTCCTTCATGTTGTCCCAACACAAATGGGTTAAGTTACACAAATTCAATCGAAGTAAAAATAGATAAATAAATTAATAAATAAATGTATTATGCTAACAAATGGCTTAAGTAACTATTTGGAAATGGGTCAGATTACAACGAGAGAGAAATATTATGACAGTGCAAATTTAATGCATTTAAAAGGACTGTTGTTTAATTTATTTATCTTTTTTATGTTCATTTAGTTTTTTTTCCTCAAATTTTTTTGGCTTTTGTATATTAAATTTTAATCATATTCAATTATAACCAAATGACTGCAATAGTTGGGAACTAGTTTGTTTGAGTTTGTTAACAGGGTAAAAGTTTGACTCTGTACAGAGATAGTTTTCTATTTTCTAT
The DNA here is from genome assembly GCF_052040795.2 of Danio rerio. Lineage (NCBI taxonomy): Eukaryota > Metazoa > Chordata > Actinopteri > Cypriniformes > Danionidae > Danio > Danio rerio. The sequence goes on from NC_141041.1 coordinate 36,218,007, forward strand.
TTTGCTTAAGAATCGATAAAACTTTTCATCGCTAAAATATATATATATATATATATATATATATATATACATACATATATATACATATATATATATATATATATATATATATATATATATATATATATATATATATATATATATATATATATATATATATATATATAAAAGTAAGACGTCTTCCTAAAATACTTATTTGAAATAAGTAGTTTGAACATGCAGCAGAAATTCTTTTTTCAGTGTCTGCAAAATGTAAAAAAAAAGAAAAGAAAAAAGGTTTTAGTTGAAAATTGTGTTGTCTAAATTTCCTTCTAATAGTAAAGCACATAACCTGCACTTTTAGCAGTATTTGGCTTCCATTAAAACCATTCCTGTCAGCGAAGACAGAAAAGACTCCAGGATGTCTACGAGGCATTTGTGCCAATTCATAATGGACTCAAACCACCGCCACCTTTATGCAATAAAAGAAAACGAGACACACTTTGTTGACAATTTGTGCACTGCAGTCATTTTGTGCACATTCTGACCAAGAGACAGTTGATTTAAAACACACAGATTATCCAATAGCTAAGTATTTGTGCTGCAAACAGCTTCTAACACATCTCAAAGAAATGTAAAGTGATGCGTTTAAAGCATTTTAAAAGCGTAATGTGATAAACAATAAAATTACACAACAGCATGTTACTTCACATAACTCTCAATTTGCCCTAAAAAAAAAGAAAAAAAGAAGTTCTACTCAGGGTTCATTTTAAGTAACTCTTACACAATGTGGTTACATAAAACGCCACCATGCAGAAGTGTGCGTTGGTTGAAGGGAGAGATAACAAGGCCCCAAGGTTTCAAAGCATTTTTTTTTTTTTGTAATTCACTGCTCTGCTGAATTATTCAGGTATTTTTAAGACAAAGTCAACTTCAGCAGCGCAGGACACGCAACGGAGCGACCATTAAAGTTTCAGTGCTTCTCTCTGTGCTAAGAAATATGGACATGAAATATTGATGGGATGACACGATGGATTTGTTTGTTGTAAATGTCCTGCACATACTGTGTGAGAGTGAGAAGCAAGACAGAACATTCCTGGTGGTGTTCTCCGTGCTGATAAGAAAATTGCTAACAAAACACAATTAACACTTCTTAGTCATATTTGAAAGTTATTATGAATCATACAGTTAATAGAAAGGATTTTATCCTTAAGATTTATTTTCCTTAAATACTGAAAGACCTTTTTAGCCCCTATGTGCTGTTGGGAATGTTTTCATCCACTCTAGGGGACACTTTGTGTCTTGTTTTGGCCATAACGTTCTCTGTGTTTCAGCTAGCAGAAAGGTTTTTGGGGACAAATCTTATGTTGACACATATTTTGAGAAAATGTTTTGAAATTAAAAACAAAACTCAAGAATACACTCTGGGCAAATTTACAACCCTTTTTTATGCTGTGGATGAAAGCATCCACTAAATTAAACTGCTGTAAAAATGCATCTGATAAATATTTTTATCAATTGTTTTTTGCAGAAATCTGTTAATCAACCTCAGTCCTGATCAAAACTACTAAATTGCTTAGAAAATTGATCTCTTTAATTGCCAAATTCATAAATGATGTCACTGATTTGGTGGAAAACACACAAAAAATAATTTTCAATATAAAAAGTTATTTTGGACTGGATTTTTTTTTATTAAAGCCTTGAACATGTGAAACAACGTTGTCTTTGATGCATTGTTTTTGATTGCTTTTCATTTTTTCCCCCTAATTTACTGTTGGTGGCTGTTTTTGCCCTGTTGACATCCATTATTAGCACATTTCTTTATTACAAAACCATGACATCATATAATCATGCATTTTTAATTGTTGGTGGTTTTCCTTGTTGATTAAAATTTCGAGGTAATATTGGTAATTTTAACTGTTGATCGTCAGTTAGCACCATTAAACCTTGAGTCCTGTGCAAAAAAAAAAAAAAGCTTAGTTTTTGGATTTTATATGGAGTACAAGAGCAAATTAAATTGTGTGTATGCGTGTCTGTGAGTGTGTGAGAGTGACATTTATACACTTATCTCGATGTGTCTAAGAAAATTTAAATATGCATCTTAGCTCTCAAAACTACATGGAGTAAACAAAAACAAAGACTGTGTGTTTATGCACCATCAAATGTGGTCATAATGAAAGTTAATGGGGCAAAAACAGTCACCAACAGTAAATTAGGGAGAAAAAAATTTAATCTAACAATACATCAAAGCCAATGTTGTTACTAATCGTTCACATGTCTAAGACTGTTATAAAGGTATAAAAAAAAACATCAGATGTCACTGATTTTTCACCAAATCAGTGACATCTTTAGCGAACTTGGCAATTAAAGAGTCAAAATCCTGTTCATTTTCTAAACAATGTAGTAGTTTTGATCAGGACTGAGGTTAATTAACAGATTTATTATTATTATTTATTATTTCTGATGCATTTTTACAGCAGTTTATTTCAGTAGATGTTTTTATCCCGAACATAAAAAGGTAGTCCATTTGAACAGTGCACCAGGGGTCATATCCTGTATGATATTTTTACTTTACTTTTGGTCACTCAATATTTTTTTTTATATGTCGTGAAACATTTTTTTCATACTTACAAATCATTATGAAACATACAGTTTAAAAGAAACAAAGCTGCATGTATATATTATCATTTAAATTAATTTTATAGGTACCAAAAAAAACTATTAGTAGTCTGTCTGATATTTTTACTATAGGCGACACTAAATATTTATAAGCACATTTTTTTGTTCATACTATGTTTCACTGATCACTAAACACCAAATCCTTCACTCGTGATGATAATTATTTAGATTTGCTTCAAATGTTCATATTTTTTCAATGCTTGCTTCAATAGACGTTACAGTATAAACACAAGCACAGTCACTAGAATATACACATTTCTTAAGAGTATGTGTGTTTTTTTTGTGATAAAACAACTTCTAAGTTTCAGTAATATATACAAAATGGGAACTAAAATATGAAACATTGAAATAAATTGAATTGTAAATGGCATTGCTATTTTTAAATGTAATTAAAATGGATTTAAAATGAAATAGTCAAAAGTCAACACATTTTTTAAAGATAAAAATATAAAAATACAGATTTTATAGTAAGCATAAATCATCATTTATATTTTTGATATTTTAATTTTCATTTGACTGTTTGCTTTGAGACCATAATTATCTAGATGCAGATAAGGTATACAGTATATTTTGTCATGTTTGTGTATTCCACATAGATATTCATCTGATGCAAAGGCTATAAGGAAACTGATTTATAAACATTTGACACGTGACAGCTTTGGTAAAGGACATTTTTTAAAGATGCCCTTCATGTTGTTATGCACAATTACAAGGACGCTTTATTGGTAATCTAAAATTTTGTTTAACAAAAAAAAAAAGGAAGTTCACTCCCTATTTACACAGACTCATATGGTTCTTTCTTCAGAAAAAATACTAATATTTTAAAGAATGTTGGAATCATTAGCTAATTTGCCATTCAAAGATGCTAGTTAGATTTATGTGCAAATCAGGAAAATCACATACAACATTTGCAAATAAAACAGTGTTTCCATCCAAAACAAAACCATCACTTCTTATAAAGCTGGTGACAAATATCAAAAAGAAAATTGTAATTTGGTGTGATATATAAGAGAAGTTACTGTGGGCCTTTTTTCACATGATAAATTACTTGCACCTCAGAAGACGAAACACAATAAACGCGCTGTGGCTTTTGGAGGAGATTGCTTTTTAGGAACGCAGATGCTCAAGACAGCAGCTTCACATAGAAGATCGTAAATTAAAACAGTGTCAGTTAAGCTTTTAGAGTTTAAGTTCAGTTCAGTTTAGCTCAGTTCAGTGTGGTGAATTCTGAGAGGTAATGATACCAAACCACACTGATGATGAAGTTTGGCTGAAAATTTTAGAATGACCATAATAACATTACAAATGTTTTACAAGGTGGTCGGTCTGCTAACTTGTCTATTAATGGTGTCTCATGGCACCCATTTTTGTTATCACATAATCTTTTTGTAACAAAAATACTTTTTTTTCTCTCTGATACTCATGCTGGAATTTGTTCAATAAAGTATAGTTTATGCATCATTTTACTTGGATAAAAACTATATGTTTATTATGCATGTTTTCAAAATGTATGTTCATTTTGTAATTTCCGTTGAGCATTGTATTGTGCGATATTCCAAAATGTTCATTCAAATAGGTGGACGGAAATATGCTGTAGCTATTGACAGCCATAGTGTGAAATAAAACCTATTGACAACCAATTTCCAACATTTTTCTAAATATCTACCTTTGTAATTAACACAAAAATAGAAAAACAGGCTTTGGTAAATAAATGATGACAGAACTTTGTATATTTGGTAAACTCTCTTAATGCCTATGTTAAATAAAACTTTTATTATGATATTTATAGTAATTTCAGAAAATTAATGAATTCTAATAAACCTAAGGTACATATACAGCAGCAATTAAACCTTTATAGTCACGTTGACATTGCAGCAATAATAAGACAAGCTATTTAGGTCAGGCCTTCATTTCATTTGTCTAATGACACAAGGTTGCTTTAATGTGAAAACAGCAACTTTGAGACCTTGACCACGAGCAGTATGCAAAACAAACCATAAAATCATGAAGCACAATTTCACTAAACTGCCATCTGCTGTCTGTAAATGTAACACACACAGAACCTAAAATAAAAGCTTTTTTTTCATCTCTAAATAAAGCAAAACAAACTAATCTGTATGAGATTAACCCTTGCATACAGTTTTATGAACTATCATCCTAATTTCATTTCAGAAATCTATTTACAAACATACTAATTTTAAAAACTAGGCTACTCCAAGGGGCGTAAGGACAAATATTTAAGTTAAAAAAAAAAAATTTCACAGTGTAATGAACCACTAACCTATCCACCATATGTTTAATGCAGCGGATGCCCTTCTAGCTACAACCCATCACTGGGAAACACCCATACACTCTCATTCCACACATACACTACAGCCAATTTAGCATACACAATTGACCTATAGCGCATACCTTTGAGGAAAACGGAGCATGGAAACCCACGCAAACATGGGGAAAACATGCTAATTGACCCAAGGCTCAAACCAGCGACCTTTTTGGTGAGGCAACAGCGCTACCCACTGTGCCACCACACCACCCCATCAAACAAACGACTAAAAATTTATATATATATATATATATATATATATATATATATATATATATATATATATATATATATATATATATATGTATTTTTTTTAAAGTAATTAGGTATACACAATGTAATTTAAAGGGTTTAAATCCATTAAATCAATGAATGTTTGTAGTCGTCATTAAAGCCTTTTTTCCTATGTGTTTTAAAATGGAAGCTCAACGGCGAAGTAGCCTATGTCCTGTGGACCAAAATAAATCCTTCCAGGAATGAGAAATTGAGAGAGATTAAGATGAAAACAACTCACGTCACACCAGGAAAAAGTGATGAAGAGAAACATCGCCATCTTGTGGAAATCGGTTGGTTCCTCCCTGGCGGCAAATTATTTGACAGACTTTCTTTTCAAACGTTGAATGAAACGTATAGACCGACCAACGCCATTAGCTCTGCAACTTTATTAAATCAAGTATGTGCTGAGTCAAAAATGTTGACGTCGTCCACAGTCGTATCGATTGAATCAAGTATGTTGATATTTCATTTTTGTTTTACCTTATAATACTCACACTGGTTTCTAAGACAATGAGGAAGAGATTTCTTGCCTCTTGCATAAGTGTAGGATTGTCAATCATGCCGCATGCACAAAAAGTGGTCTGATAAACACAAAAGTGCACAGGTGCTTCAATAAATAGAAAATTACAGTTTATATTTACAACATTTACGAAGGGATACGAGATCTGTGCATTTATTAAGAAGGAAACTAGATGATGTTTTGCTAAGGAATCGACAATAGGGTAAAACAAAAATAAAAAATCCAAGCAATCATAAGTGGCTGTTCACACTCGTGTCCATCTGTGTTGTTCTTCTCTCATGTAAACACTGCGGCATATTTGACTGCTGCAATTCATCTCGCTGTTTATTCAACATCTTGCTCATATAGTTTACATTCCATTATGCTGCATCTGGCTCTTTTACATTTATTGATTTAGCAGAATATAAATGTTTTCTTAACACATGAACAGAAACCTAAGGGTTATAATTTTTCAACATATGGTTCATGGTGTCCAAACTTGAGGTGGTTCGTATGAACAATAACTGTAGTTTCGTTATAAAAGATTTGCCCTCAGAGATTTTGTTATATGTTCAAGCTGCTCATGCAGATCCATAAAATAAAAAAAGAGTTTGTGACTTGAGTTGAACTTCATATGTAGCACCGTTATTGACAATAAAGTGGATATTTTATGCCTGAAAAAATTTAAAAAATCTTGCTTATAATAATTACCACTGGTCAGAATTTAGCAAATGTGAGTGCACCATTACAGTTTTTCAGGTGGACCCTTGTGATATCTTTGGGAACCATGAAATCTGGATTCTTATGAGGGCAAAATATTTCCACACACAGGTACAGGTTGGTCTGAAAAACTGACAAAAGACAACCTAGCAGATAAACTGAAAAAAATCAATGTACATTTTAAACAAGCACTCTTGATGTGTTTGGACAAGGTGAACAAGATGGTGAAAAATCACTCCCCTGATGACAATGAAAATTAAACAGGTTTGGTTTTGGAGAAATAAACAAGACGGTGGCTTCACCAGCTAACCAAAACTTATGTAAAAGCAACAAACCAGTTACAACAGACAAACTAACAGCTGATTTGATTCTGCTTTCTGTAGTTTCAGTAAACCTTTAATGGAGAGGCAATGATAACAACATGATGTTTCCCTTATAAAGTATTTCTAACATTTATATGTTAGAAAAAAATGACAAATTTTGTGACTTATGATTTATGGATTTCTTCATTCCGCAATAGTGTCATGTGCAACATCTTTCATTTAAGTGCATTTAAACAGCAAAACATTTAAAAACTCTCCTATAAGTCGGTCCAAACTGTTTGATTTTGCTGGCTAAGACAAATTTTAGCAAAATCTGAGGTCTTTCATGTGACATGCATGATTCACAATGATTTTCAGCTCATAATTAAGTTCTAGCAGGGAAATTGTGTGACTCAAACGCGCTGTCAACAGCACCATTTAGACCTTGACTCTGCAAGTTTACTCCTGGTATTCAGACGTGTTTACATCAGTCCAATCACAAGTGAACAGCACTAAATAAAGGTGTCATAGAATCTGAACATTCTGGGCATCGTTTGAAGCATGCAGTGCAGGTGAATTCTTCTAAACACATGGTCAGTTCTCTGTCTAAAGCAGGGACACATAAATAGCTGTAATTAAAACCGACTGTGTTGTGCTGTATCTGGTCTTGTTTAGACAAAACAGATGCATGTGAACACACCAAACGAATGACATCTAACTGAAATAGGAAGATATGTTCTGCACCTGTGTCAGAGGATGTAGCTTTACAAACCCACTACCTGTGGGTCTGTCACATGCATCTGCAGTAGTCTGTATTTTCCTTTCACAAAGGGAAACTCCTACACATACAAACTGTAAACAAAGCACTTGCGTACCATTTTCAGTTTGCAAATATTTAAGAAATGTAACAAAATTACAGCTGGCTTCTTGGTATATACTTTAAACGTGTCATTTGCTTATTCACTTATGTTTTCACGCTCAGATTTGTAGCTGAACAGCCAATCAAAGCGCACTCTTTCAATGGCAGCAGACACCAATTCTGTATGCTGAATCTGTCAACCTCCCTTAAACATGAGCCAAAAAAGAGGTGATGCTCACTGATGGCCTGCAGCTGCCTAACAGGCAGCCATCTTTAAGAGTTGTACTGTACCTATATGAGTTATTTGGCATTTCTTTGTGTTCGTGTGCTGCTGCGCATCCTTGTAATAAACATAGTTTACATGTGTTGCATATTAACGTATAGGCGAATAAAAGCCATTCAACGGACTGTAGTCCAAGTTTTAGTTGGTCAATGGCACAGCTGTTAACAAATGTTGCATCAAAATAGCAACAATTATGCAAAGTGGACCAACATAAATGAGAAAGTACAAGGTATTTATACTTTGTTGCATTGTAACGAAACACACAAAACAGTTCTAGTTGACTTGCATGCTTTCCCACTCACATGTGAAAGTATTGAGTACTTATGAACACTAAATGTTCTTGCAATTGTGTTCAGTGTTCATCATGGAACAATGATCCAATTAGATTCAAGGGATACATTTACAGCTCATGTTTAGGCTTATAGTTAGGGTTTTGTGTAGGGATGTCCAGATCTGATCACGTGATTGGAAATTGGGCCCTATCACATGGTTTCATACTCGGATCAGAATTGAAGGTTACTTCCAAATCAGGACTTAATTTTTTAAAAATATTATTTTACATTTTATTTTTATATTTTATATACTAGATTTTTTTGTATACTTACTGTTGCACAGAAGTCAAAAAGTGAAGAATTGATGTCATTTTTATCACTTGAATGTTCAAGCTACCTAACAAAAATTCTCTGTTACAATAGAGTTGTTAAAATAAGGTGAATTAAATAAAAAAATAAGGAACATCTTGTATCTGTTTCTTCGCTTTTCTTTATTATTTTTGTTATGTATTATTGAAGTAACGGATCAAGTTTTGGTATAGGTAGATACTTCAAATCAAATGACTCTGACTCGAGGGCAAAAAAACCTGATTGGGACATCCATAGTTTTGTGCTTTCATGTCATTGGTGTCCAGCTATAAATCCTCAATGATTTTGGGAATAATTTACTGTAAGAGTTGGGGATTTAGTATGGATTACATTTTCAAACAGGAAAGATGTTCCAGCATCAACATAATAGATGTAAATCTAGGACTGCATCATACTTTGCAAAATCAGACCCAGCCATGTTAATACCAGAAAGAAATGGTAATACAACTCAGCTGATCACTTGAGATTGGATCACTAAAAACATGTTAATACCAGCTGCAAACAAGATCAACAATGTGCATCCTACAGTCTGACTGTTGATGTTTACGTTTACCCAAGATCTCACAGGGATCGACTGTAAAGGACTGCAAAACATCGCATAGCCAGTAGGTAGCTTAAACTGCTGAATCTCCACATTGGTATTTATCAATCTTGTACATTTTAAAGGCAAAATGTGGTAAACCCCTGCGAAAATGTCTTCAAAACTTTTTTTAAGACTGAGATTTGGGCTTATTTCCTTTTTTAAAAATTGTAAATGCAAAGAGAGTGTGTAGAGGCCATGAAACCACTTCAAAAATATACTCACAAAATACCACAGGGATAGAGGGAAGCAAATCTATCAGTCTCCGGGTTTTCGTTTCAGTCTTTGAAGCAGGAAGTCCTGTCGTCTTTTTTCTGCAAGGAGCTCCTGAATTCTTTTATTTTGTGTTTTCTCACGAAACGACACTCGCTTTCTAGGGACAAAGTGGTTGAGTGCCACCTCATTGGGACTGACAATCCTGTAGGACACATCAATGGAGTTGTTCTCCTTCTTGTCCTCTGAGAGATGCAGACTGACTATGGCAGGAGGGCTCGTTGTGGCAGTAACATTCGGCTGTGGCGTTGTCAAAAGCGTCATTTCAATGTTTTCATTTTCAGGTGTAGTTGTATATTGTGGAGTTGTTGACCAAGGCTTGGAGGACGATGAGATGAACTCTGATGATTCAGACTCTGAGACTGAGCTCCATGTTTCGTCTTCATAGAAGGACCCACTGCTTTCCTCTTCATAGTCAAATGAATCGGGATGTTTTGTGAAAGCTCCAGTTGTAAAAGTGATTGTTGTCGTTTGCTTTAGAGTTTTGGTGGTTGCTGATGTGGGACTGATGTCTGTCCATCTGCTGATTGATGGAGTGGTTGTTGTGCTGGGTTTCTGTGAGGTCTTGAAAAACAGTGTGGTGCGAATGGGAGTTTTGGGTGGGGTAGCAGTGGTGTAGGTCCAGGGTCGAGTCAGGTTGAATTGAGAGGTGTAGTTGGTCTCGCTGCAGGACTTGCAGCACATCTGTCTGTAGCCGGGGTTGGAGCAGTACATACTGAGCACCTCCATTCGGCAGAACACAGATTTGTCTCCTTTACAGCGGGACCCTGAGAGAAAATCCAACAGGAAAAGCAGTGTGAAGTTACTCACGTCATGTAATACATATAACTATGAAGAAAAATGGAGTAAGAAGATTGAAAACGGAATAAGAAAATGTAATAAAAGAGTGTGCAGTAAGCATGCAGCATTGACAGATAGTTAGTGATGTAAATACAAAAATAAAAATAATGAAATTAATAAATATTTTAAAAGGCTTAGCCAAGATTTAGGCCGACACAGTAATGATAATTGAAAAAAGTAAATATGTCCAATTTTATTTTTAAAATAGAAATTTAGGCCAACACAGTAATGATAATCGAAAAAAGTAAATATGTCCAATTTTATTTTTAACATAGAAATACCACTGTACAAAGAACAGTATTAAAATAATAATATAATAATACCTTGGTGGGGAAGGTGTGGTGGAAAGCCCCCCAACAGTTGATAGCGGGTTAGGAGACTGGCGGGTGGTAAGTGGGTCAATCAGAAGTCATGATTAACACCTGTTTCTTTTCAGTGATTGAGTCGGAGAGATGCTTTTTCTTCTTCTTCCTTCATATTAGAAGAACTTTATTACACTGGTGCCAAAACCCGTGTAGAAGAAGACAGGATCGGCGATTCAGGTAAGCAAAATGTTGTAGGCCTAATCCCAATTCTACCCCTTAGCCCTTTTCCTCGTTTTGCACGCTCATGTGAAAAAATGGGTGTGTCCCAATTCTCTTTAGCTTGAAGGCGTAGGGCTAAGGGGAAAAACTAGATAGCCCTTAAAACTGAGATTTTTCAGAACCACACTTGAAACAAAGGGGTACGAAAGTTTCCCAGAATACACCATCTACAACGGCAGCATGGCTGCACACAGAAGTCAGATGCACAAATTAGTATTTTTGTCATTATTACAAATTATTACAACAAACAAGCACGTTTTAATACATTCATAACTGTGCTCATGTTTTACCATCATCCTTAATAAAAAAAAACGGTAAAATAAAAAACGCTAATTTTCGCTATCTATAATCCCTAATAACTCCTGTATAGCAGTTCCACAATATTCTGTCACTCGATGGGACTCGAATGCCCTGTTAGAAAAGTCTAGTGGCTGCGAATTACCTTTTTACAGTGTCTGATATAATGTTAATGTTGTTTTCTTGAGTTTATACAAGCCACGGTGTAAATGCAGTCACGATCCTATTGCCACATTGTATCGTTATGATAACATGAAATCATTGCCTTCAGTGATTTCCTGAAGATAAATACCAAAAAATAATGCAACTGGAATGACTACAGCAGTCATGACATATGCAATGACATATGATGACGTGTGCAGGTGTTGCAGTGCTGTTACATTTCTAAGGGGTAAAATTTGAAGGGGAAGGAAAAGGGATAGGGGTACAAAAATAGCCCCTCTTCTCACTTAAAAAGCATCTTTCCGACCCAATCACTAAGAAGAAACAGGACTTAATCATGATTTCTAAATGACACTTACCAGTCACCAGTTTCCTAACCCACTCTCCACTGTTCCAGGGCCTTCGACCACGCCTTCCCCGCCACAAATACATAAAAGGAAAAATCTAAAATTATACAAAATGCAGTTATTTAAATCAATGAAAATTTAAAAACAAATACAAGTTATACAAAATGTGTCAAGTTAAGAAACAAATACGTATTAATAAGTATTAAAGGGGACCTATTCTGCCTTTTTTTACAAGATGTATAATAAGTCTCTGATGTCCATAGAGTGTGTATGTGAAGTTTCAGCTCAAAAAAAAACACACAAATAATGTTTTATAACTCTTTAAACTCCCTCTTTTGGACTTTGACCAAAATTATGCAGTTTTGGGGATTGTCGCTTTAAATTCAAATGAGATAGTGCTCATTTTGAAGGAGGGTGAGGCTACAAATGCCTATGCATCATCATAACACTTCCTGGCAGTAGGCTTTTATGGTCCTTTGTGTTGAGTTTCTTTGCGGGTGTTTTGTTTTTTCTGCCTTAAAGGGCACATAGTTTACCCCTTTTTTATGATTTAATATTAATATTATGGTTCTTCTGAGTGTGCCAGTTTAAGTTCAGTTCAACACAAAGTTAAGATGTTTTTATTATAATTTGTTAAAAAGTGTCATGTTGGGGGTATGTACACAGCTCGCTGTTTAGGGGCATGTTGCTTTACATGAAACGCAGCAGAAACATGAAGTGTCCCGAATCGTCGCTCCACACAGTGCATGCATTCTAGAACTCCAAACACAGGCCTCCAGCAGGGAAAACACAACAGCGCCCCAAGTCGGCGTCCGCCCGCGGCGCATCTACTTCTTCCAACTGCATCTAGTTAGGATCACAGGGAGCTTCTGTGATGCGACCGGCTGAAGTTTAAGGTAGACGCAATGAAAAGTACACGTTTGCAAACCTACCAAAAGGTGCAAACAATAATTCCGATTAAAGCGATAATGTAGAGAAAATAGATTTTTTTGTTGAGCCCGATGAGCCTTACATCTAAAAATAGAGCAAGGGTGTTCCTTTAGTGATATCGCTTTGACTCACACGCTCAAAATGGTGGACGTGGAACAACAAACTAAGGATATGGTGACGCACCTGTCAATCAGTATTGGTGGGAAAAAAGACTGTGTGTGTGTGTGCGCATCACCCCAATATGACAGTCTATACACTATACTTACACAAATGTCTGTCCAAACAGCTTGCAAAGTAGATTTTTCACCATAGGTGCCCTTTAAAGTAGCAGGGTTCAGCGGACGTGCAACATCTTTTAATCATAAGGTAAACTCAGGATTTAACACTCGATCCAATAGGCTCGCTGCTCTCAGCACCACCCACACTTGGCACAGCTACCAAGCCGACTAATCACAAAGCTTGCGCTAGGTGTCGTTGCGATGTGTAGTTACATTTTTTGAGAGGTGCGTGTCAGCATTGCGGTCAGCTTCAGCAAGGGATAGGCGGCCATTCAAAGGCTGCGCAAGACCATCCGCGTGTGCTTGACACAGAATAAATCAGCCTTTAATCGCTTACATTATTTTCAGCACGTAAAAACTCTAATGGCAGACACCTGCCTCTCATTTAGGGCTATTGATGCTAATGATAAAGGAAGAGATCTTCACTAATGTGCAGGACTTTCTCCCTCTGATGACATGTACAAAATAAAAATGTCAATAAAAGTGTTTCTGCAGACTGTTTTTTTTTTAAAGTGTGATTATATATAAAAAATAGTTAATTACTTTTATTATTTAACATTAGAAGCTGGCTATATTCACATTCTGTTGCCACACAACTGTGTATAAAGCCCTCATATAAGTGATTTTTGGATAACAGGTCTCCTTTAATGTAATAAAACACAATGAAAATATTATTAAAAAAAATCAGGAGGTGATAAGGTGGCGCAGTGGGTAACATGGTTGCCTCACAGCATGACGGTCACTGGTTCCAGCTTCAGATTGGTCAATTGGCATTTCTGTGTGGAGTTTGCATGTTTTCCCACTGTTCGCGTGGGTTTCCTCCATGTGCTCCGGTTTCCCCCACAGTCCAAAGACATGCGCCAAAGGTGAATTAAATAAGCAAAATTGGCGTAGTGTTTGTGTGTAAATGCAAGAGGGTATGGGTATTTCCCAGTGTTGGGTTGCGGCTGGATTGGCATCCGCTGTGTAAAACATATGCCGGACAAGTTAGTGGTTCATTTCGCTGTGGCGACCCCTGATTAATAAAGGGACTAAGCTTAAAGGAAATTAATGAATGAATAAATTAAAACTAAGGAACTAACTGTAGGATAATATAATGTAACGTAACGTAACAATATAATATATAAATGTGGAAAAAAGCAGAAAGCAAGAAATCAGAAAGAAAGGTGACATACAAGACAGTTAGCCAGCCTGAGCAATACCAGCCTGATCTCATGAGAAAACGCAAGTATGTTACGTTTTGCCAGTTTAGTGGCTGATTCGTACGAATTCGTACGGGTTCAGTCGTACGAAATGGTACGATTTTAAAAAGAAGGTGTGGCACCTGACCCCACCCCTAACCCCAACCGTCATTGGGGGATAAGCAAATCGTACTAAATTGTACGAATTAGATTGTACGAATTCATACGAATTAGCCACTAAATGAAAAAGTTACGAATTGCCGTGAGATTGTGTTGGCAATACAGTAACCTAAAATGACAGAGCACAAAGTCAGAGGTTTTAAGCATTGAGTATATTACTTGACCCTTTATTCCCATTAACACTGCCGACAAGGAACCACATTAGTTACACAGAGACTTCCTGTCAAATATAGAGCGTGTACAAGACAACACATACAACTTTTCATAGTACAATGTAAACTGCTTCGAAGTGTCACACTATTCACAGTTTAGTAAACATCTCAACACCATCAAATCCACTGAAAAAAAATAGAATATATTTATAACAAAACTGAAATGCCTGAAATACATTTAAAAACATGATTTAACCTCACAGAAAGACCAACAAGAACAGCATTCAGTAGAAACAAGGCTATTAAATGCTTCCTTTACCAAACGAATAATTATGTTTTTAATTACTGAAGTGTCCAGATGCGGGATGTTTTGAATATGTAATTCCAGAAACATGCTGGAACGAAATGAAAATGCTACCATTAGTGCTTTTCAATTTAAAGCTTTTGAAATAAAGGATTTTTAACCTGGACCCTGTTATACTGTATATATATATTTCAGTTACTTAGAAGAACAGCCATACCCTATTAAAAAATTACATAACCTTTCTTTCACACACACTCACCTTTATAATACACACAAGCACACACAAAGACACGCAAACATTTGTTTTTAGCAGTTTATGAGGACTCTTCATAGCTGTAAATGTAATTTAATACTTTAAAAACTGCTTATTTTATAGACCTACCCTATCCTCACCCCTAACCCAATCTTTACAGGAAATGTGGCAAATTTTAAAGTCAAAAAACCCTGTTAAATATAATTTTTAAACATTTTCAATTACAAGGACACCAGACAGTGCTTATAAACCACCTCAACACTGTAATACCTATAGGTCATACCTATGTATTTATGTAAATGTGTGTCCTCATAAACCACCGAAACCAGTGCACACACACACATTATAATACTCTTGTTCATCATGATACTATTTACTTATCATTACCTTTTGGGCAAGGAATCAGGGCCTCTTTCACACACACTCACCGTTATATTATATACACGCACACACACCCTTATTTTAGCGGTTTATGAGGACTCTCCATAGTTGTAAATGTATTTTATACTTTAAAAACTGCTTATTATATAGCCCTACCCTATCCTTACCCCTACACTCTTTACAACCTTTACAGGATAAATGGCAAATTTTAAATGTCAAACAACCCTGTTAAATAGGATTTTTAAGCATTGAAAATTACAAAGACACCAGACAGTCTTTATAAATCACCTCAACACTGTAATACAAAGGTCATATCTATGTAATTATGTAAATGTGTGTCCTCATAAACCAATCATGGTACTGTTTACATGTCTCCAATCATTACTCTTAGGCAAGGAATCAGGGCCTATCTCACACACACTCCCCTTTATAATACACCCACACACAAAGACACACACACACACACACACATTGGTTGAGGACTCTCCATAGCTGTAAATTTATTTTTTACATAAAAACTGCTTATTATATAGCCTTACCCTACCCTTACCCCTAAACCCAACCTTTACATGAAACATGACAAATTTTAAATGTCAAAAGAGCCAGTTAAATATGATTTTTAAGCATTTTGAATTACAAGAACACCAGGCAGTCCTTATAAACCACTTCAACACTGTAATACAAAGGTCATACCTATGTATTTATGTAAATGTGTGTCCTCATAAACCACCAAAGCCAGTACACACACACACACACCCACACACATTATAATACTCTGTTCATCATGATATACACTGTTTACATATCTTAATTCATTACCTTCCAGGCAAGGAATCATGGCCAGTAAGGTCAAAATACATAGATAAATATAGTATATTACTTTCGTTACTGGTGTAAGAGATAACAGTCATTAAATATGTCGTTAAGTTTACTAAGTATATTCAACATCATGTAATATGTACACATACTTGCTGTATAGTTTAAAAAAAGGCCCTTAGACTGAATCTGCATCGCTAAAGCTTCATCCTTCCACAGACTTACAATCGTGATATAACCGTAATAAGATTACACTCGCTAGGCTGTAAACATCCATATTCACTGTGGTTCTTTACCTTAGCTGCCTCTTTTGAAAACTTGGTGGCCATGCAACGTAAACTTACGTTCCTTCAACCTAAAATAAGGCAAAAATATCTGACGTGAGTTTTAAATCAATAAAGCAGGAGCATGAGGTATTTTTATCCTTCGATAATACATCAACCACTGACACACAATAGATCTATACAGTGAAATGTGTTGAAACGTGCACCATCTGATCGTTTCAAATCAACAAGTACAAAAAAAAGAGGGTAAGATAAATAAAACATCTCTGTAAAAGTCGCTTTTCATAATTCCTTCTATATATATATAGCATTTTTGACGAAAATACATACAAAAATACATGACATTTGACAGGGAAAATAAATAAGGGTTATGGCTCACATTGTTATTTTAGTGATATATTATTTTATATTGTATAATTATTTGGGGAACAAACTCACTAAATGCTCCAATGGTACCACAATGGTACCTTCCCAGAGGAGTTTGTGTCACTGAGTGATTTTCACCCTGGAAATCGTCACAACAGTCATATCCATATTACCTGACGTAGCACAACCGTCACAGCTTCTCAAAACAAGGCCTCTTCTTCACAGGCACCTATACTGCCCCCTTTCAATGCACTTTCAGGCCGCGTTTAGCCCTCAGCCCTGCAGAAGAGCCAACAAGGGCAGAGGAAAGAAATAGCCCACAGAATTCCCTTGGATGAAGGGAAAGTTAAGACTCTGAGAAGGACAGAGAAGCGGTCAGGACAGAGTGTAACAGAGCCATAGCGTAAGAGATAGAGGCAGGGTCCAGAAGCGAGCGGCCATGCAGCACACGGCAGGCTGATGACTGGAAACGGGACGTTTACTTGAGGAGATCTTTGGTGCCGGGAACTCTGGGTCTGCTCTGGAGAGCCACTGGATCAGGAAGTTGCCTCTGTCATCTGTGAGTTTGGGGGAGAGAGAGATGATTTAAAGTGTTAGTTGAGCCAAATAAAGTGAAAAATTGGTCATTATTTACTTATCCTTCAGAGATTTCTTTATGCCCGAATCACAAATCGTTTTAGTATGGGAAATCTTCGTTCTATTGCATGATGTTGCTTTTATGTAGAACACGACTTAAATCAGCTTTTATGCTCAATAGTCAGGCAAGCTGTCAATCTGGCAACCTGCGCTTGCATGTGTTTTGTACCAGGGGTGCAATACCTAGTTCAACCACTGAGTGTCAAACTTAAATACTGCACCTTTAAGGCCTATTCACACGAAGCATGATAATGATACATATAAATATACAGTAATGATAAATATATTTGTGTCCACACAGAAGACTGATAATGATCTGTTTATTTTTAGGTTATGCTGTAAATTCAGCATTATCTCTTACCATCAGGTGTCCTCAGTGTGCTACTACAGCATCTGAACATACTTATGAGCTTCTGACATGTAATCAATCTAATCAAACAGTGAATTCAGCAATCGTAATCAGTTCACTAGCATTTTCAAAGCAGGCAACACAAAGACACTGGCTGCGTCCGAAATCGCCTACAACTCCGTAGGTACTGCATGTGAACTTACTACTCGACTGATAGAAAAGTACATTTTTTACAGCATGAATGTGAGTAGTATGAATGGAACTCGGACGGACTACATCTGCCAACTGCATGGTTACCTATCAGCGTCAGTCGCGTAAATTCACTCATCATGGGATCCCACATCATGGGATAGCGAATGGTTCATTGGATGCGCACTTTAGAATCTTGCCTGAAGTAGTAGGTCATCTGGGTACGCTATGAATTCAGACATACTACTTGGCTTGCATACTGTTTTTAGCATACTATATAGTATGGAAGCATGCGATTTTGGACACAGCCACTGAAACTAGCACTTTTTCCTGCTGTATTTTTAACTTGTACACTTAATTTTGCCAGCATACTTCAGAACATCCAAGTATTGTTTTATCATTATTTCCCATGGTATAACCAATTGTTTCCAAGATAGTCATTATCTTTAAATAATCTTTTAACTAAGGGCCTAATATCAAGGAGTGTGCTTCTCGACAGTGTCGTCTGTATCTTTAAATTGCGCAAACCCTTTTAATTCTTTATGGATTCTGACCGGCTGTCAGTGTTTTATTGTCCATTAGCTGGGAAAAATCTCTCTGAAAGTGATCCCAAAGATATCGTTCCTCTGTATCTTTATCATTGTAGTTGTGGTGTGAACCATGTTTTTCTTTAATACTGTGAACAGTTTTTAGAACTGTATCTTTATTGCTATCTTTACATTTATCATTCTTGTTGTGAACGGGCCTTTAGTCAATGTGTTGATGTAATAAAAAATTTTAAAAAAGAAGACAGGGTAGGACACATTGAGCAGCTCCGCCCCTTTTTGTAAACTTCCAATAGCTAATTTTGTTTATTTTATTTTTGTTTGTTTATTTGTAGATTTAACCAATTTTTTTTATATCACCTTTGGATCAGATGGCTCCAATAAGATGTATAAACTTTAATTGCATATGATTAAATTTTTCTGTTGGACTAAAGTAGACATTGCAAGCTGCAGCAGTTTGAGTGACACTTCGGTAAAAACAAACTTTATTTACTGCAATGGAAATCGCCTGAATTGTTTTTTTCCCCTCTATGTGCCTTTCCCCATTTTGAAAATAGTAACTGGGTAAACAAGTGACTGATTTTAGCTGTAGCGTGAAGTGGGCCATCCATACACAATGTGAATATTGCCTAAAGATTGAGTCAACACACATCAGAAGTGAGTTTATGTAAAAATAATTTATACGCAGTGATATATGACAGAATATTATGACCTAGCAAATTCCAAAGCAGTCACATAAAAGCTTAAATTTTAGGAGTTGAACATGTCAGAAGAGAATTTTGTGGAGATATTTATATTGTAGATTGCATTGGAAACTTACTTGGACATGGTGCTGGCAGACAAGATCTGACACTCTGAGGTTTGGTGTCCATGCAGATGCCTATGGCATTATCAGGGGTGCTGCACATGACCTGCCGCTCCTGAGTGCCATTACCACAGCTGACCGAGCACTGCACATCCATACACAACATACAGAAACAAATGACAGAATGTAAACAAGAATGTAGTATCGACAATCTTAAATTATGAGAATAATGGCTGGTTGATACATTAAACTGGTAATACTCTTACAAAAAGTAACTAACTTTGAAAGGAAAAACAAACAAACAAAACAAGAACAAGAGAGCAAAAGCAAAATCGTGCTAGCCATTTGCTAATTTATGCAAGCAGTATGCTAAACATGGTAACAACATCTCAGGAATCATACTACAAAATGCTAAACATGTTACAAAGTTAACAATATGCTATTTTGTGTAACATCATGTTGACAACATGCTTATTCATTTATTTAATATGTGCTAAATTGTGTTTAAAACATGCTGTAAACAGCTAATAAAGTCAAATGCTAATAAGTCAATGTGCCATATTGATAAACTATGAATGCTAAACAGGTTATGAACATGTTACCAACATGCTAATTAATGCTAAAAACTTACTAAACATATGTTCGTAGCTCATTAATACTTGTTAACAAATTGCAAACATGCTAGAAACAAGCATTAATCATTATGACACACATGCCAGCAACCTGCTAAGACATGATAGTGATATGTTTTTTGTGTAAAACGTTGAGCAATTGTCAGACAGAAAAGGTAATCTAAAATAAACAATAGAGACTCTTAAAAATAAGATATCTGATACTGAGATTTTTTCACTGTCACTCTCTGTCATACCTGAGACCAAGGTCCAGTTCTCCAATGAGCAGGGCATAGTTGACGATTGCAGGGCCTTCGCCCCTCAGGCCGGTCATCATTGCAATATTTAGCATTGATGGCTTTGTATGAACCATCCAGTTCAGGTCTCACACAGCGCACAGGTCGAGTCTGTGAACCTGTCTTACCACAAGATTTACTGCACTCCTCCCATTCTCCTGTCACCCAGCTGTACACAACACACATTTAAAAAACATTATCCACTAAAGCAGTCATGCCCTTAAACCATCATCCATCACTCAGTTAGACATCAAAGATGTGTTTAAGCACAACTGTATGAGATTGGTTTGAAAACGAGCATATGGTGAACCTCATTTGCTTACATTGGTTCTGAGCACTCCTTCTGGTTGCAGGCTCGGCTGATGGCACGAGGTTTGGGTATGTTGGCGCAGAGAGTGCGGTGTACCATTTTGCCATCCGACTTCCTTCGGCATCCAAAACGTGTGTACTGTTTCCCTACAAGCCAGATAAACAGACAAAACCACGATACAAGCTGTTGTCTTCTACAGTGTGTCCAAGTTCCACTGAAATCTCATGTCTGTCAGAGTAGTGAGCCATACTAGGTTGAATTCGGAATTAAACTATTGGTTATATGTTCCTCAATTTGAATTGACATACAGAATACAGAATGCAACAAATAATACATAAACAATGTTTTTAGTATTAATAGTTTTCAATATTTCAGTAGTTTTAATAGATGGTTTTATATAATTTGTAAAATAAATAAATAAATACATTTACTTTGAACAACCACAAACTATAAAACCATTTTCTACATTACATATGCCAATTGTAAAAAATGGTTTAAATCAATGTTTTAAATGACTCCTCAAGTATTGAATGCTCATTTCATGCTAAATATTAATTCACGATAGTGTTGGACTTGATCAATTCAATAAAATTAGATTAAATTTTAAAAAGAAGGATACAGGCTGCGTCTGAAACCGCATACTTCCATACTATATAGTACGCTAAAATTAGTCTGGAGCCAAGTAATATGTCCGAATTCATAGAACAGGGGTGGCCAACCCTGTTCCTGGAGAGTCACCTTCCTGCAGATTTCAGCTGCAACCCATATCAAACACACCTGCCTGTAATTATCACGTGGTATTCAGGTCCTAATTAATTGGTTCAGGTGTGTTTGACATGGGTAGCAACTGAAATCTGCAGGAAGGTGGCTCTCCAGGAACAGGGTTGGCCACCCTTGTCATAGAATTTGAAAATCAGTATGCGAGAAGTACCCGCATGACCAACTACTTCCGGAAAGATTCTGAAGTGCGCATCCTATGCATGCTGTGCTATCCCATGATGCCCCGCGAGAGAATTCATGAATCGTAGTAAAGCAACGAAACTCACGACGGTAGGTCAGGTGATTAGGACAAAATGGCAGATGTTCTACGTCTGAATTCCGTTCATACTTCCCACATTCATAATGTATACAACATACTTTTCTAACGACCAAGTAGTACGTTTAAATTCAAATGCAGCAACTACTTAATAGTAGGCGGCATTAGCCACAGTTTTTAAATATTTTCATGTACCTCCGCCACATGGCTTGGAACAGTGCGACCACTTCCTGAGAGCCCACTCGAAGTAAATTGTGTCGTCCTGAGGCAGGGTGTTCTCCATTGATGAGAGCGGGTCCTCTGGCAGGATGTATTTGTATGAGATTGTGACTTTAGAAATGCTGTGAGACTGAACCTGAAGAAGATGTTTAATAATGTTTAATAACTTACTATAGATGCATTTTATTTACTAGCTGAATTGGTAACACACAATTTGTGATTTAACTTACTTATATCAGGTATACACTATACTACCTGACAAAAGTCTTGTTGTCGATCCCAGTTGTAAGAGCAACAAATAATAACTTGACTTCTAGTTTGAAGAATTTGAAAAAGTGGCAGAAGGTAGTTTTTTTAGATGAATTATCTGTTGAACAGCATCCCAATCATCACAAATACTGCTGAAAACCTAATGGAACCAGCATGGACACAAGATTCTCATAGAAATCAGTCAAGTTTAGTAAAGGAAAAATCATGGTTTGGGGTTGTATTCGGTATGGGGGTGTGTGAGAGATCTGCAGAATGGATTGCAACATCAACAGCCTAAGGTATCAAGACATGTGCGCTGCCCATTACATTACAAACCACAGGAGAGGGCAAATTCTCTAGCAGGATAGCACTCCTCCTTATATTTTAGCCTTTACATTAAAGTTCCTGAAAGCAAAGGAGGTCAAGGTGCTCCAGGATTGGCCAGCTTAGACACCAGACATGAACATTATTGAGCATTTCTGGGTTAAGATGAAATAGGAGGCATAGAAGATGAGTCCAAAGAATATTGATGAACTCTGAGAGTCCTGTAAGAATTGTTTTTTTTTTTTGCCATTCCAGATGACTTTATTAATAATTTATTTGAGTCATTGCAGAGATGTATGGATGCAGTCCTCCAAGATCATGGGAGTCATACACAATATTCATTCTTTTTCCACAGCACTATGACTTTATATTCTATACTGTACATTATTTCTGTTTAATGACAAGACTTTTGTCTAAGCAAAGTCAGACCTTACTGTCCTAATTAAATAATTAAAATCAAGGCATGGTTATATTTTATTTAGGTAAAATAAACGTAATCTAGAGGTCTTTGACTCTCATATTAGCCACTTCTGATACCAAATGATCAACTAGAAGTCAGGTTATTATTTGTTGTTCCTTAAAACTGGATAGGCAATAAGACTTTTGTTAGGTGGTGTAAATGATTTAATGCCTGATTTTCACCCTATTTTTCACCACATTTATCCAGAGATTGCAGACAAAGATACCAAAATATTGGTGCTTGTTAGTCATGACTGCATATTTTAAATGAATAAAGACAAATCTGAAAGAAGTGACAATTCATTTCTGGTTATAATTTAGCCAGCAAATATCGGTCTAATAGTCTGAAATTAGTTTTGACTGGAAACGTAATAGGTAACAACCTACAGCCATTGAGAGAGCAATTTACAAGGCAAGGGTTATTTCAAGTTATTTCATTCTTCCAAGTGAAAAATTGCATAATGTCTGACCACCAGTGACCAATCTTTTGAGACCAATGTGTAAACTGCAGTGACTTTAGGATACCCCAAACAGTTGTTTTATGAAAGAAAATATTCTTATGCTTTTTCAAAGGACATACATTTATGTGGTTTTTGGAAGATTGCATAAAACAATGCTTAATAGAAGCACATACATTTTGAAAATGCACATAAAAAATGAGTGGTTAAAAGTAGGATTTGCAAACTTAAAAAGCTAAGTAAGATAAACTTTTTATCTGATGAGAGAACATGCGCATAAAATATGATGGAAACACATTTACTGAATAAATTCCAGCCTGCACATAAAAAAAGTCATGTGATTTTGTTTTAACAGGTCTTGTGATAACAAAAAATCTGTGTGATGGGACAGCATTAATGAACAAACCAGCAGACCCCCGACCACATTGTAAAACATCTGTAATGCTGTTTTGGTCCACTGCACGTTCATTGGATTTCGTTTTCATCTTCTGAGGCGAGTAATTTATTTTGAACAAAAAGGCCACAATGGCTGCTCCAAACACAGCAAATTCCATTTTTCTTTTTGATGTTGGCTTCAGTTTATCAGCAATTGACAGTTTTGTTTTCTTTGACTCATTGGATGGAAACTACGAAGACCCGGAAGGGACGTGATGGTGGAGAAAAAAAAAATGGGTGGGAGAAAAAAAACCAGAGCTATAGGTTAACATATTGTTGAAAGTTTTTGCGTTCCCTCGCAAACATGTTTTGCGTTATCTTGCAAATATGTTGTTTGACAAATACTTCACTTCATACATGAAAACCCTGTTTTTGCCAAGATTGCCCCATATTTTAACATTATGTCCTATTATTAGGTATTTTCCCATATTTCTCTCATATTTTTAATCTTAAAAGCATGTTGAAATTAATATAAAATGTCTTAATTCACTTTCTTTCAATTAAAGTGGAGCTTCAACCAGCGCTGAAACCTCTGAATCAGTGAATGCATGTATAAGCACTGACTGACTCCCAGAACAGCTATACACGCCATTTAAAGAGGAGCTAAAGTGTAGGACAATTTGAGATTCAGGTGTGTGTTTAACAGACAAATACACTTAATATGTAAACATGCCCGGATGTCCTGCGTGTTTTATTTTAAACAACTCATTTCCTATTAAAGGGGAAATGAAGCACTCAGTCAAGTTTACCTTATTTTGTACATTGGATTCAACTTTAATGATAATATTTTAACTCGATTAGTGTAACCATTTACATAAGGCCTGCCCTGACCAAAGCCCGTATCACCGTTTCTGAGTGTAAGCTGCCTGCCCTGACCAAAGCCCAAATTACCGTTCTTGAGTTTATACTGTTTGTCCTTGGCTGTCATATTCTCTGTGTTGTGTTGCTGTGTTTTAATAAAAGCTTGCAAATGGATCCACATCCCTCAGAGTTGTCATTACAACAATTGTGTATCTAAGTTACAGAAAAATGCTGAGTTTTTTTTCTCTCCCATTTACCGTGCAGTATCAAACATTCCATTAAAACTACACTTTTCCAGCAGTTCCTCGCATCCAATATCCCATTTTTCACGGGGGTCATGCATGACATGTTCCTGAATGAAAGTGAAAGTGCCAAACTGCAGTTAAAGTCGACAAACTAATAATTTGGCAAATAATTTGATTACTGATGTCCATGTAAACAGTTACTGTCTTTTTCACTGCATATGTGTTTGTTTTGCCTCTGTGAAAATCAGCACGTGCCCAAATGGAAACTCACATTTTTATGCAAAACCTTCCCTTGTTCCCTCCCCAGTACTTCCACCTAAATAGAGCTAGACACACCCACTTTCCTGACGTTTTACTAGAGGTGTGAAAACACTGCTGAGGCAGGGAGGTTTTGTGGCCGTTTAACTCAACTCTTAGCCAACTAATAGTATTTAGAAATGCACTTCTAGCTGTAGAGTCTTTTTTAGCCTCGGGTGCTTAGTTTTGGGTTTGTAGTTATCAGATTTACAAATTGTAGCTGAAATGTGCTTACCATGATCAGAACTCCATATCTGAGTGGTCCGGTGGTCTGGACCGTCTCCATGTCGTCATTGTTTGTGTACTCCCATGCCACACCTTTCTCAATTACTGTGCGTGACTCAGGAAAATCACCCTCGTCATTTAAGAAGAGATGATCTGTGGCCTGGTTCTTCACCGCTATCAGAAGACAATTTAAAATTAAGACAATCTCCATGCAGTCCTATTCACGCAAGAATCAATCTTCATCAACCTTATTTTATATGCATGTAATGTGCCTGTAAATCATAGTATTGGAAGGCATTACTTCTAAGAGTCTAAGGTGCTTCACAGTCACTGAGCTGGAGCTCCTAATGTTCTCAGTGCCAGAAAGAGACCAAACCTCTCCATCAATAGCAAACCGTGGGCGGCCAGATGGATGAATTATGAGGGTCAGTGTCAGAGTAATTAATCACACAGGCGTTTGCTGACAAAGCGCTCTACCTAAAATATGTGGCGTTCCTTTGAATTCGTGGATCTGTATGTGGCGCGCTCCTCTGGGAATCTCCAAGATCTTCAGAAAGCCTAGGAATGAAATTCACAACAATAAAAATGAATGAATGTTCGAGTAAATCTTTTAAGACATTGACTATTATTATGTATCAAAAGCAATATATCAAATGAAAAGCAGGTAAATCTCACTCTCCTGACCTTAGGAGAGGAGGTACACTAGTGACTTATGTGAGAAACTGCAGTCTTTCCCAGCTTTGTTAGAGCACTAGCCTCTAATGCTGGAAATAACAACCTAAATAATGTTTTATTAGATCTGAATGAGTTGGTGCTGAGATTCAAGAAGGACTGAGGTTGTATTTACACTAGTGCAGTGGGTCTTAAACTGCTACTTGTGACACTAGTGGTATGTGTGCTTACTTTTAATGGTACGCGGAGGAATAGCTGAGTAATGAAAGAAAAAATTAATACAATTTTAATTATTTAATTCGTACGATAACACCGATGTCATCAGCATTGTTTGTTCTCTAAAGCCTACGATCAAAGCGCTGTGCTTAGAACGTTTACTTTAGTTCAGTGGTAGGAAACCTATGGCTCACGTGCCACATGTGGCTCTTTGAATAAAAATATGTGGCTCTCCAGCTGGCTCTCTTTAATAATATTTTGCCGTTTAAAAAACTATAACTGCCAATAGAAATCCGAAAGTTGTGAAAATACAAATATAATTCCTTTTAACTGTAATTTTTATTTAATTTTTTTTACAGCAAGATGAATAAGAAATTATTTACAATAAAAGGATGTTTCAACTAATCCACGTGTGCGGCACTGTGGATAAACATGAATCGTGACACCAATAGAGGGCAAACAACTTATATTTTTATGCTAACCTTGTGCATGTAAATTCACACAACATTCATAAGTGATGATTGTGAAAAGAAAAAATTCTATAAATTTTATTTTTTAAAAATTCTATTAATTAATTGTTCTATTAATTATATAGATTTTTATTAATAGACTTATATTTGTTTATTTTTGAGTTGTGCATGGACATAACGGTTTGGTTTAAATCTGTAATGTGGAAATGGCTCTTTGCTGAAAAAAGGTTTCCGACCTCTGCTTTAGTGCATCGTGTCATCAACTGCTAAAAATCAATCTAATTGACACAGAACTAGAGAAAGAGGCAGAGCAGATATGTACTAGAGCAGTGGTTCCCAACCACTGTGGATCAATCGGTACCGGGCTGTACAAAAAAAAAAACATAATTTTTTTGTTTTGTTTTATTTATTAACTGAGTCTGAACAATGTTTTATTTTGAATAATATATTATTTTAAAAAAATTCAACCACCTGAGCGCCAAAATTTAACCCACAGGCTAGCAAAATGAGTAAGAACTGCCAACGAATGGATCCGCAACCCATTTGTCAACAAATCAGGTGATTCCAGGATGTCTGTCCAAGAAGAACGACTTCTGTAGATCACAAATGATGGCTGCTGTTCACATATTGTGTCTTTTCCACATGCAAGTTCATTATTTATGATGAAGGCGTAAGCAGCGCGACATGCTCACGTATTCTAGACGTACCCAGTTGAAAACACTTTTACTTTTCAGAATGCTGCACCGCGAGTCACGTTACAAGAACCGACCAATCAGCTTCATATTTTGTATGGAATATAATTTTGTTAGACTTATTAGTTCAGACAAACACAGAACACTCAAATACTGCAGTGCTTTTAAATTTTCTTCCTTAACAAAACTTGTATCAGACTGCAGCAATGCTTGGTCAGCTTGACATTGTCTGAGAAAAACGGGTTCCCTAGCAATCTACATACAAGTTAATGTTTAGATTTCAAAAAGTTTTACAAATATGTTATATGTACATGCAACATATATTTCAAAATGTATCAAAACTTTTATAAATATGAATATGACATGGGCAACGCGGTGGTGCAGTAGGTAGTGCTGTCGCCTCACAGCAAGAAGACGGCTGGTTCGAGCCTCGGCTGGGTCAGTTGGCATTTCTGTGTGGAGTTTGCATGTTCTCCGTGTTCGCGTGGGTTTCCTCCAGATGCATTGGTTTCTCCCAAAAGTCCAAAGACATGTGGGACAGGTGAATTGGGCATGCTAAAATTGTCCGTAGAGTATGTGTGTGAAGGAGAGTGTGTGAGTGTTTCCCAGTGATGGGTTGCGGATGGAAGGGCATCCACTGTGTAAAAACATTTGCTGGATAAGTTGGTGGTTTATTACGCTGTGGCAACCCCAGATTAATAAAGGGACTAAGCCGAAAAGAAAATGAATTAATGAATGTCCAGGTTTTAATGAATGGGCTGCTACTGTATGTTAATACTTTACATTAAAGTACAGCAGTTTTCTTTTTGCTTTTTAAGAACAGCACCATTTTTTAATTAACTTTTAAAAGCACATTTTAATTTAAACGTTGATGTTAATGTTCAAACTATAATGTTTGAAGTGGCTGACAATTATACATATACTTAATAGGAATTAATCTGCCTTTTTTTTAACTGTGCTGTAGATGCTTAATTAGGCCTACTAAGCTACTGTTTTTCAATACTGCTCATTATGGCGGTACTTGGAGAGACAATTTTTTTTCTGAGGTAGTAATTGGTGAAAAAAGTCTGAGAACCACTGCACTAGTGCATTTACTTTTTTTAAAACAACATTTTAGAATAAAGATGCTCCTCATCCAGACTGCTGTTTTTACTGTGGTTCAAAAATGATCTCCATTCATACTATACAGCCTAAAACGAGGAAACCTGACCATTCACACTCAATGGTCATATTTTGTATTAGGAGTCTACTGTTTGTGTTATGGTCATGGTAGTAGTAATGGTCGGAGGTTGATGAATCAGGGAACAATACCCAATAGTCCAGAAGACCAATCTAGCGAAACATGTCTATTTCAGTCTGTCTACACTGAACTGGAACACCAGCATTTCCAATCTTAAAATGACCTCATTTGAGTAGTCATAACAGTTTTCATAGGTTGAAGATGCTGGAGTAGAGAGAACACCATGCACCTTAACAAATATGCATTTTCAAACAAAAACAGCACCTGAGATTGAGGGGTGTATTAGAGACCTGCTAGTAAGAGCTGTGCAGGTAATCCTCTCACCCCTGATGTCAGCAGGTACATCAGAGACTGAGATTAAAGGCTGTATTTACATGTGGTAAATTTTAATCACAATCATGCCAGCATCCACTTATGGTCAGACTATTAAGGTGCATTTAAATGTAATTGCAAGTAGAACCTTGTGTTGGTGCCATTACCCAGTTTGGATTGAGAGGATGACTGTATTTGAGCCCAGCTAGAAAGAGGGAATGGTTCAACCAAAAAATGAAATGCACTCACTTTTTACTCACTCAAAAGTGGTTTAGAAATCTTCAAAAGTTTTTTTTTTCTTTTGTCAAACACTGAATGATATACATTGAAGAAAGCTGAAAACCTGTAATCATAGAATTCCACAGTAGGTCACCATAAGGCAGGGGTTACAGGTTTTCAGCATTCTTCAAATTATTTTATTTTGTTTTCAACAGAAGAAAGGTCAAATTAGGAACAAGTAAAGGGTGAGTAAATGATTTTCAGTTTTAAAAAGTTTATTTTTAGGCAAACTGTCCCTTTAAGAAATTTTCTGGTTCCTAACCCATTCATCACGGCCCAAGTTGAATCAGTGGGGTTATACTAGTGCCATGACTAAGATGGTTTTCAGCATCCTTGTGAATGCACCTGCGTCCCATGCTGGAGTTCAAGAATTAGGACCAGAGGGCTTACAATTATAAAGTTTCACGTCATTTGAATACACTCACTGGTCACTTTATTAGGTACACCTTACTGGTACCAGGTTGACCCATTTTGCCTTTAGAACTGCCTTAATCGTTTGTGGCATAGTTTCAACAAGGTACTGAAAATATTCCTTAAAGATTTTGGTCCATATTGACATGATAGCATCACACAGATGCTGCAGATTTGTCAGCACCATTTGATTTGTTCCACCACATCCCAAAGGTGCTCTATTGGATCAAGATCTGGTGAATGTGGAGGCCATTTAAGTACAGTGAACTCTTTGACATGTTTAAGAAACCAGTCTGAGATGATTCATGCTTTATGACATGTCGCGTTATCCTGCTGGAAGTAGCCATCAAAAGATGGGTACACTGTGCTCATAAAGGGATGGACATGGTCAGGTAGGCTGTGGCATTGACACAATGGTCAATTAGTGATCATGGCCCAAAGTGTGCCAAGAAAATATCGCCCACACCATTACACCACTACCGCCAGCCTGAAGTGTTGATACAAGGTAGGATGGATCCTTGCTTTCATGTTATTGACAACAAAGTCTGACGCTACCATGCAAATTTCACAGCAGAAATCGAGACTCATCAGACCAAGAAACGTTTTTCCAATCTTCTATTGTCGGATTTTGGAAAGCTTGTGTGAATTGTAGCCTCAGTTGCCTGCTTTTAGATGACAGGAATGGCACCCTGTGTGATCTTCTGCTGCTGTAGCCCATCCGCCTCTGCAAACCCTAGAGAGGGTGGTCTGTGAAAATCCCAGTAGATCAGCAGTTTCTGAAATACTCAGACCAGCCTGTCTGGCACCAACCACCATGCCACACCCAAAGTCACTAAGACCACCTTTCTTCCCCATTCTGATCCTGGTTTGAACTGCAGCAGATTGTCTTGATCATGTCTACATGTGATTGGCTCATTAGAAATGTGCATTAACAAGCAGTTGGGCAGGTGTTCCCAATAAAGTGACCGGTGAGTGTATATTGTAATTTTGGCATTTTTTGTTCAATATTTTTTACTTGTCTAGAAAATAATTTTTGATTTCAGAGTTTTTAGAAATTTCTAAGGGGGTAGTCTGGGTATTCAGGCACACGGTACAGGCCCTGGTTCTTTGAGGTTGAAACTCAAATGCATTTCGTTGCATTGTACTTGTACATGTGTAATGACAATAAAGTTGAATCTAATCTAAAAAATATCTAATCTAATTAAAATTGCCAAGGGCCATAGAATCATCACTTCTTTCTGCCCTTTAGTGATGCTCCTGTTTGTGAGTAAACTGCAAAGGTCATGTATGCAGACATGCTCATTGAGTTTGCAAAGTTGGCAAAATCTCACCTGGTTTCCTGGTACTGCGGGTGAAGTTTCCTTTGACAATCTTGCAGGTGGAGTTGTCTCCTCCACACACACCACACTTATCATCCTCCAGCTCCGAGGCGATAACGTTGTCACAGCCCACTTTCTGTGCAGAGAGCAGGATTTAAGAGAACCAAGAAGATACAGAGACATAGATCCAGCCTAAGGGCTGATCTTAGATAAGCTGAGCAGATTCACAGAAGTGCTGTTTTATACAACCTTCTTTGCTGGAACTTAAAGACAGATTTACTAAACAGGTCAAATGAGCATGACATCGAGAATCCTATAAGTGCAGATGTGAGTGCAAAGTTGAGCACATCAAGACCAAGAGCAGAGAAATTAAAAAAAAAACATGGCTTGATCATTGATGTTTTAGGATTACATCTTTCTGACTTTCAAATTAATTAACACAAGTGGAGAGATTGCTCTCTTAGACCACATGTGACTTCTCTATTCATGGGTTACGATAAAGGTCTAAAAATAGTTATGGAATCTTAACAATCTAATAAATATAACAATTACAAAATGTGTTCATTTATTTTGGCTTAGTCTCTTATTTATCAGAAGTTGTCACAGCGCAATGAACCGCCAACTACTCTGGAATATGTTTTATGCAGCAGATGCCCGTCCAGCAGCAACTCATTACTGGGAAACACACTCTCGCACACTTATACACTACAACCAATGTAGTTCATCCAATTCACCTATAGCACATGTTTTTAGACTGTGGGGAAAATCTGAGCACCTGGAAAAAAAAAACCCACACGAAGACGGGGAGAATGTGCAAACTCCACACAGAAATGCCAACTGGTGTAGCCGGGACTCGAATCAGTGACCTTATTGTTGTAACATTACAGTGCTTACCACTGAACCACTGTGCCGCCTTACAAAACATTTATAAAAGCGTTTACATATTGTTGCTAACAATTAAGTATTTTTCTAGTAAAATCTGCTCAAAATAACAACTCTCTTAATGCTAAACTGCAGAACATTTAACATTTTCACGCACTGTTTTTTGTAAAATATTCATAAAATTACAAATTCTATTAATAAAATATTACAGGTCATTAACATGTTTCTTCAACAAGTTCTCAAGGTAATTCTTAACTTTTTGATTTAGTGGCTAATTCATATGAATATGTACGATTTTATTTGTGCAATTTTGTTTTTCTCAGTGGCTTTGGTGCATTTCTCACAACAGTATTTACATTTGCACAACAGTTATTGTATTTCTCAAAACAATTAGTCATTTGTGCACATGATAGTAGCAGTTTCTCATTCCTTCCAAAAAATTGCAAATGCTTTTGGACATGCTTTCTTACAACTCTCTGCTGTTTTATAACATTATCATTTGCTTATGTCAGTCAAAATGAACTAAACTTGTGAAAACTGAATAGTCATTCCACATTTTATGTAATAGTCCGTATTTCATTACTTGAGCCATTACATACAAAAATATTAAACTAGTTGTCAAAAACTGTCAAGCAAATTACATACAAGCTAATAATTGTATGTTATACTTGTAATATGTATATTTTCAAATCATCATGTGGATATTTAGAACTCTGCATATTTTTAGGTGTTTGCATTTTTCGGCTGTCTTCAATACTTCAAGACTGGGTAAGCTGGCAGTGGTCAGAGTTACACACACCAAAACAAAGTCGAATATTCCGACATGGAACACACATTTTCAAATAAGAATAACTCACTTTAGTATTGTTTTTCAGATAAACAAGTACGTTTACTTAGCACGTTTCTTAAATATCTGCAAACATGGTATATTTTATTATTTAGAAGAGTCAAAACCTTACAAACAGCACCTTTAGTATAACATTTCTCAATCCGAATCCCTACCAGTATCTCTATTTGGCATTAAAAACAATACACATCAATATAAATGTAAGACGTTCACCTAGGAAACACTCTTACGCACACAACTGCATGGAAACAATCTTTCCCTTGCTGAGTGCCAATTCACTTTCAGACCCATGGTTTTCCAGACATTCATATCCCTCTCAGATTAAAAAGCAATACATCCTGGAATGCACTTTATCTTTTAGTTCCAGTAGCAAAACACGGCATGTAGTTCGTCAATCAAATTTCGCAGTCATGTTTTCCAGCCATAACAGAACAAATCAAAACACAGGCCTTTCGATTTTAGTAAATCAACACCGTACCTGGCAGTGAGAAGTGGAAAGAAGTCTGATTAGGCCTGATATTATTCATTCTATGGCATTTTGGAGGATGAACTGGAGGGATGGGTGTGTTTGAATAACCTTTACCTCACACTCTCCACGCACACACACGCTGTAGGGGTCTTTGTAGGAACAGCGAGTGCCATCGTGCACCATCCTCTTCATGGACACCACGTCTCCGGTCTCTTTTGACTGGCAGTACAGTTGACATCTTTCATCAGCTGGACAAAATAAACAGACAAACTCATAAAGGTAACGGTTTGCACATTAGATGATTAAACGACAAAAACACTGCAATTGCTATATTTTATTCATTCATTCATTTTCCTTCAGCTTTAACCCTTATTTTATCAAGGTTCGTCACAGCGGAATGAACCGCCAACTATTCCGGCATATGTTTTATGCAGTGGATGCCCTTCCACAGCAACCCAGTACTGGGAAACACCCATACACTCTCATTCACAGACACACACACATTGCCATTTTAGTTAATCCAATTCACCTATACGCTTATTTCACGAGGCCACCATTTTAAAACACGACAGCACAGTGAGGACTTCCCTGCTTGCTTCAGCCTATGTAACCTGGTAAGCGATAAAACAATGCAGTCATTTGTAGCACACCCTTGTGTTGTCTGTAATAGTGTTGTCCCGGTACTGAAGTTTACTGCTAACATTTAAACGCCACTGAGTGTGTTCTTAAACACCCCTGATTTGCCATAGTATTCACCAGTGCTCAACATAAATGACTGTGATTGGCTATGAATGTCGTCAGTTCACCGCACCTCACTGAGTGCAAACACAGATACACGAACAGTGTAGCGTTCAACGGTGCTTAAATGTTAGCGGGAAATTTATGGTTTTTATAAATTTCAGTAACGAAATTCAGTATCTTGACAGGTCTAATATAGTAAAAGAATCAGTGCATTAACTTAAGTTTGATAAATAGCAGCTAAAACGGGTGTTTGGAAAAAAAAAACGTTAGCTAACTAGTGGTATTTCTCTTAGCCTAGCTGAAAATGAGGTCTGTTATCCCTTTTTATTTTCACTATCTATTCAGAATGGACCTTCGGTTCACTCGGAAGACAGTGAAATGTTTCACTTGAGCTGCAATCTTCTAAATGTTAAAATTATATTAATTGCATAAATATTTAATTACATACTGTAGAAATGTTTGACTACATTTTAAATAAAATGGCAATGCAAATAATATCATGGATGGATGGATGAATAGACATATAGACAGATAGATAGATAGATGATAGATAGATAGATAGATAGATAGACAGACAGACAGACAGACAGACAGACAGACAGAAAGATAGATAGATAGATAGATAGACAGACAGACAGACAGACAGACAGACAGACAGATGATAGATAGATAGATAGATAGATAGATAGATAGATAGATAGATAGATAGATAGATAGATAGATAGATAGATAGATAGATAGATAGATAGATAGATAGATAGATAGATAGATAGATAGATAGATAGATAGATAGATAGGCAGGCAGGCAGGCAGGCAGGCAGGCAGACAGACAGACAGACAGACAGACAGACAGACAGACAGACAGACAGACAGACAGACAGACAGACAGACAGACAGACAGATAGATAGATAGATAGATAGATAGATAGATAGATAGATAGATAGCCTATAAACATGGTAATTTAACGTATTCATTAATGGTCAGGATGATTCTGGGAACAACATGCCTTGAAATGATTGACTAATCAGGATAAATTTTTTCCAGAAAGCCGTGTAAGTAAAGAAAGTAAATAAATAAATAAACTTATTTTAAAAATGATTCTGCAAGCTCAATTTATCTACAAATGAAGGCTGCACAATATATCGTATCAGCATCGATTTTGCAATGTGTGCATCCTCAGTAGTCACATCACAAAGATATGCAATGTTAAGTTTACCCTGCAGGGTAAATTTTACATTTACATATATAACACCATAATGCATGCAGTGCTTATTTCACTTTTATCTATGCTTTGTTGCATTAATCTATACTTGTAGTTTTTTTTATTAAGTTATGCATGATTCACTCCCCTACAGAGTCAACCCCATCAATCAAAATTAATACATTCGGTAACACTTTAGGGACCAATTCTCACTAATAACTAGTTCCCCTTCGGTTGGGGAACTTCAGTGCCATAGAGTGGATTGATGAAATCCACGAAATGGGAGGATTCAGATCAGAAGCCGCTTGTCTGGAGAGTATTGAACGGGCCAATGAATGAAATTAATTGGCAGCGTAAGCTTGCGCAGGTGTGCGGCATCTGCAATTATCTCAGCATATAAGCACACCTGAAGCCAGCAGACGCCATCCTTTTCGCTTCAGATCCTTTCTGAGTGAGTCGATGAGGGTTCCTCTTGCTGATCAGCACTTCAGAGCGAACGAGTGTGTCTCCCGGTCCAGAGTGGGTCTTCGCGGTGGCAGACGGTCGAGCTGGGTTTCTCCCTTGCCTGCGGTTCTTTGGGTCCGGTCCTCGAGAGCGGTGCGTATTGTTGCAAACTTTCCTAAAAGAGCAACACAGTCGTGCAGCACGTCCTTTTCAGGATGGCGCTCCGACTGTGCGTTTCTGGATGCGGGGGTTTCCTGGCTCCGGATGATGGACACGATCACTGCATTGCATGTTTGGGGGTCCAGCATGTTAATGCGGTGCTCGCGGGCGGTTCATGTCGTCATTGCGATGCCATGACCGTTGCACAGCTAAGATCGCGGCTAACTTTCGCAAGAGAGCGAGCCACCCCAGTTGCCTCCTGTTCTAAAAAAGCAGCGGGCGCTCGGGCAGATCTGAGGGTTTCAGCGGGAGATAATCCGCCGCCCACGGGCTCGCGCACCTCTCGCTCCTCACGGCGCTCCATCCAAGCTTCGGGTAGTGGGAGTGATCCGTCTAACCAGATGGTAGCTCTCACACTCGCTGACACCGGAGATCAGATGTCCTCCGCGGCATCGGAGGGTGGGCTTTCACTGTCCGACGAAGATCCGGACCCGCTCGCCCCCTTCGGGCAGGTGAGCGCTGTCAAATCGGATCCTGAAGCGGACATGTTAGCCGTGCTTTCCCGGGCTGCTTCGGCCGTGGGGTTGGAGATGGTTTATCCCCCAGCTCCGCGGCCGGACCGACTAGATGGGTGCTACGTAGAGGACCAGAAGGCGAAGCCTTCGAAGCCTCTCGTCCCCTTCTTCCCGGAAGTGCACAGTAGGCTCACGCAGTCTTGGAGGGCACCTTTCTCTGCCCGTGCTGCGTGTGCCTCCGCCCTCACCGCCCTTGACGGCGGAGCTGCCAGGGGGTATGAGGCGATCCCGTCAGTGGAGCGCGCTATCGCGGTCAATCTTTGTCCGCGCGGCGCCTCTACGTGGTGGGGTTTGCCCCGCCTCCCGTCCAAAGCCTGTAGGTTGTCTGCCTCCCTCGGAGCCAGAGCTTATAAGGCTGCGGGCCAGGCTGCTTCTGCTTTGCACGCGATGGCCACCTACCAGCGCTACCAAGCGCAGGCGCTGGCCGAGCTGCACGAGGGCGGGTCCAACCCAAGCTTATTACATGAGCTGCGCACCGCGACCGACTATGCTCTTCGGACTACTAAGTCCGCCGCGTGTGCGCTGGGGAGGACGATGTCCACACTTGTGGTTCAGGAACGCCACCTCTGGCTAAACCTGGCCGATATGCGCGATGTTGACAAAGTTCGCTTTCTTGACTCGCCCATATCCCAGGCTGGCCTGTTCGGTGACACCGTCGGTGAATTCACCCAGGAATTCAAGGCGGTGAAAGAGCAGTCGAATGCGATGGGCAATGTCATCTATCGGCGTGGCCGTAAGCCCGCTCCGCCCGCCGAGCCATCCACCTCCGCTGTTCCTCGCCGAGGGCGCCCGCCAACGAGTGCTGCCCCGCCCCCGCCTGCGCCTCCGGCCAAGCGGGCGCGGCGTACACCTCGAAAGCAGGCAGCCCCTCCTGCCCAGGGCGCCGTTAAGTCCGGTAAACGGACCGCGAAGCGTCCCTGAGACAGGCCATCCGGAGAAGAGGAAACTTGCTCTTTCCCGCTGGAGGGCGGGGCCCCGATAACAACGGTACTTTTCAGTGCCACCAAAACATCAGTAAAAGAGCACTTTTTCCCTTCCCCGGATGTGACTGCACGAGTTCTGCCAGTCCGGGACGCGCTGCCTTCCGGCTCGCAGACTCTACGTGCTTCGTCAGTGGCTCACGAGCGCTGGGGGGACGGTCTCCCTTCCCTCAGCCCTCCAGCCCCCTCTCCGGAGTCAGGGTGCGGAGCCAGAGCGAATCGCTCTCCTCCAGCTCTTCTGCGGGACCCTCGTGCTTCCCGGATCAGCACACCCACTCCGCGCTGCCCCACCGCTGGTACGTCAGCGATTGTAGCGATGACTCCATTAGCGAGGGCTCTGCCTGCCTGGATAGAGCGGGCCAGCCCCTCGCGGTGGCTCATACGCACAATCAGACTCGGTTACGCGATTCAGTTCGCGAAACGGCCCCCCAAGTTTACGGGCGTGTATTTCTCCAGGGTCAACCCCCTGTCCACCCCTGTCTTGCGAGAGGAGATTGCAGCCCTCCTGGCGAAGGGTGCAATCGAGCCGGTTCCTCCAGCCGAGATGGAGAGTGGGTTTTACAGCCCATACTTCATCGTACCCAAAAAGAGCGGTGGGTCACGGCCAATCCTAGATCTGCGCGTTTTGAACCGCTGTCTGCACAGGCTGCCGTTCAGAATGCTCACGCAGAGGCGCATTCTCCAATGCGTTCGTCCTCAGGATTGGTTTGCAGCCATAGACCTGAAGGACGCGTATTTCCATGTCTCCATTCTTCCACGCCACCGCCAATTTCTGCGGTTTGCGTTCGAGGGTCGAGCGTGGCAGTACAAGGTCTTCCCCTTCGGGCTCTCTCTGTCTCCGCGGGTCTTCACCAAACTCGCGGAGGGTGCCCTAGCGCCCCTTCGGCTCGCGGGCATTCGCATACTCAATTATCTCGACGACTGGCTGATTTTAGCCCACTCGCGGGAGCAATTGTTTATGCACAGGGACAAGGTGCTTCGGCATCTCCGCCTACTGGGGCTTCAGGTCAACCGAGAAAAGAGCAAACTCGCCCCCGTGCAGAGGATTTCTTTTCTCGGGATGGAGCTGGACTCGATCACGATGGTAGCGCACCTCTCCGAGGAACGCGCTCGCCTGTTGCTGAACTGTCTGAGGGAGCTCGACAGCAAACTAGTGGTCCCACTGAAGTTCTTTCTGAGGCTCCTGGGGCATATGGCATCCGCAGCCGCCGTCACGCCGCTCGGATTGCTCCATATGAGACCACTTCAGCACTGGCTTCACGATCGGGTCCCCAGACGCGCATGGCACGCGGGCACACACCGGGTCTCGGTTACTGCGCTGTGTCGCCGCGCCCTCAGCCCTTGGAACGACCCCTCGTTCCTACAGGCCGGTGTGCCTCTAGGACAGGCGTCCAGCCATGTTGTTGTCTCAACAGACGCTTCCAACACGGGTTGGGGGGCCGTGTGTCGCGGGCATGCGGCTGCGGGCCTGTGGAAGGGTGCCCAGCTGCATTGGCATATCAATCGCCTAGAGCTGTTGGCAGTGTTCCTCGCTCTCCACCGCTTTTTACCGGTGCTGGAGCGGCAACACGTGCTGGTCAGGACGGACAGTATGGCGGCAGCGGCATATATCAACCGCATGGGGGGTATGCGCTCTCGCCGCATGTCTCAGCTCGCCCGCCGTCTGCTCCTCTGGAGTCACCCGCGGCTGAAATCGCTGCGCGCCATTCACGTTCCAGGCACGCTCAATCGTGCAGCCGATGCGCTCTCACGACAGCTGTTACGCCCTGGAGAATGGAGACTCCACCCCGAGTCTGTTCAGCTGATATGGGCGTGATTCGGGGAGGCCCAGATCGATCTGTTTGCTTCCCCCAAGAACGCTCACTGCCAGTTGTTTTTTTCCCTGACCGAGGGCTCTCTCGGCACGGATGCACTGGCCCACAGCTGGCCTCGGGGCATGCGCAAGTATGCGTTTCCCCCAGTGAGCCTGCTCGCGCAGTTTCTGTGCAAGGTCAGGGAGGACGAGGAACAGGTTCTGCTAGTTGCGCCCCTTTGGCCCAACCGGACCTGGATATCAGAGCTCTCACTCCTCGCGACGGCCCTCCCCTGGCGGATCCCTTTGAGAGAGGACCTACTCTCTCAGGGACAGGGCACCATCTGGCACCCTCGCCCCGATCTTTGGAACGTCCACGTGTGGTCCCTAGATGCGAGGAAGACTTAGGTAACCTACCGACTGCGGTGGTTAATACCATTACTCAGGCTAGAGCCCCCTCCACGAGGCGCGCCTACGCCCTGAAGTGGAGTCTATTCACTGAATGGTGCGTCTCTCGCAGAGAAGACCCCCGAAATTGCCAGATTAGTGTTGTGCTCTCTTTCCTTCAAGAGAAGTTGGACAGCAGGCTGTCGCCCTCCACTCTCAAGGTTTACGTGGCCGCCATCTCCGCTTATCATAGCGCGGTAGCTGGCGGCACCGTGGGAAAGCATAACCTGATCATCCAGTTCCTTAGGGGTGCTAGGCGAATTAATCCATCTCGCCCCCCTCTCATGCCCTCTTGGGATCTCGCCCTCGTTCTCATGAGTCTGCGATCCGATCCCTTTGAGCCACTCGAATCAGTATCTCTAAGATTTCTGTCCCTGAAGACAGCTCTGCTGGTTGCGTTGGCCTCCATCAAGAGGGTCGGGGACCTGGAGGCATTTTCGGTCAGTGACTCGTGCCTGGAATTCGGGCCGGGTTACTCTCACGTCATCCTGAGACCCCGCCCCGGTTATGTGCCCAAGGTTCCTACCACCCCCTTTAGAGATCAGGTAGTGAACCTGCAAGCGCTGCCCCCGGAGGAGGCAGACCCAGCCCTTTCTTTACTTTGTCCAGTTCGCGCTCTGCGCATTTATGTGGACCGTACTCAGAATTTTAGATCATCTGAGCAGCTCTTTGTCTGTTATGGCGGTCGGCAGCAGGGAAGTGCCGTATCGAAACAAAGATTATCCCACTGGATTGTGGATGCCATTTCACTCGCTTATTCGAGTCGAGGTCAGCCGTGTCCCCCGGGAGTACGTGCACACTCCACTCGGAGCGTTGCATCCTCTTGGGCGCGTGCACGCGGCGCCTCTCTAACAGACATCTGTAGAGCTGCGGGCTGGGCGACACCCAACACATTTGCAAGGTTTTACAATCTGCGAGTGGAGCCAGTTTCCTCAAGGGTATTAGGTAACCCTTTGGTGATTGAGGAGACAACTCGGTAGGGTGTTGAAACACGCTTGCTGTGCCATTCTCCCTAACACGGAGGTACGTGCGCCTTTTTATCTGTCAGTAAAGTTCCCCGTCAGGTGAGCCCTGCAGATTCCTCCGTGGCCCCCAGCACTGACTCAGCGGAGGAGTCACTTGCTGGCCCACTACGTTGTAGGTCTGCCCGCTGGTCAGCCCGCGTTTTGGGTATAGGTGCCTGCTATGCGTGATCCCCACTAGGCGATCCCATATGCTTATTCCACCACGGTTAAGTCCCCCCCCCGGGCGGACCCGTGTCTTCCCTCTCCGCTAACCACGCTTTTGCTATGAGTACTCCCCCTTTTTAGGGCTAGTCCATATGTAAATTCTGCCATCTATCCCCCCCTTGGGTAACGGATGGCCTCCGCAGCGTCCTCCCTATCGGGATTGCACGCTTCCCAACGTACTGTCGTATTTCCTAGAATTATTTAGATGCTCACGACTTCCCAAAAAATATTTCTAAATCCGTAAAACTTCTGTTGAAGTAGGATAAATTAGGGCCAGGGATACGTTGGAGGACCGCGCCCCCCATGATGTGGGTGCGTCACGCTTGCTTGACTATCTCCTCATCGGGGGTGTTGGTAAGGTGCAGTCATTATGGTGCTTTCCATACTTCTCCCATTTCGTGGATTTCATCAATCCACTCTATGGCACTGAAGTTCCCCAACCGAAGGGGAACGTTCGAGGTTACAGAAGTAACCCTTCGTTCCCCGAGGAGGGGAACGGAAGTGCCATACTCCGTCGCCATGATGACTGTCCCTTAGCTGTTTGAAAGTCTCTTCAGCTTAAAAGGATGGCGTCTGCTGGCTTCAGGTGTGCTTATATGCTGAGATAATTGCAGATGCCGCACACCTGCGCAAGCTTACGCTGCCAATTAATTTCATTCATTGGCCCGTTCAATACTCTCCAGACAAGCGGCTTCTGATCTGAATCCTCCCATTTCGTGGATTTCATCAATCCACTCTATGGCACTTCCGTTCCCCTCCTCGGGGAACGAAGGGTTACTTCTGTAACCTCGAACGTTGCTTATTAGCATGCATGTTATTGAGATATTGGCTGCTTATTAGTACTTATAAAGCACATTCTGTATGATCCTATGTCACATCCCTAATCCAATACCCAAACTACCTTAATAACTATTGATAAGGAGCAAATTAGAAGTTTATTAAAGCAAAAAGACAAAATGGTTTGTTTAGACCGAGACCTAAACCTTAAAATAAAGTGTGACCAAAAAGTCAAATTATAACAAAGTATATCGCACTATATATTGCTGAAAATCAAAATATCGCAATGTCAGATTTTCTAATATCTTGCAGCCCTACTAAAAATACGAATGAATCTCATTATTACTAAATGACAGATTTAGTAATTGCCATTGATTTCAATCTTTCTAAAATGAAATAATTTTAGAGCCGCCCTTGAAGGGGACCTATTATGCCTATTTTGAAATGATGTCAAATAAGTCTCTGATGTCCCTAGAATGTAAAGTTTAAGCCTAAAATACAGCACATATATTTGTTTTATATCTCTTTGAAACTACCCCTTTTAGGCTTTGATCCAAATTGTGTCATTTTGGTGACTTGTCACTTTAAATTAAAATGAGACTGTACTCTTTTTTAAAAGAGGGCGGAGCTACAAACACCTATATGTCAGCATAGTGGCAGATTTAATAGTCAAATGGTCGATGGCTGCTTCTCACTCAGGGCTCTTTTTTCTAATGAGGGAAAGCAGATCACTAATGGGTTGGGCTTTCCCCCTCTGATGACATGTACAAAATGAAAATGTCAATCAAAGTGTTTCTACCATTGGAGGCTGTCTATATTCACACACTGTTGCCACACAACTTTGTTTAAACCCCTTATAAACATGATTTTTGCATAATAGTTCCCCGGTCACACTTTACAATAAGGTTCATTAGTTAATGTTAATTAATGCATTTACTAACATGAACAAACAATGAACAATACATCTACTACTGTATTAGTTCATGTTAGTTAACGTTAGTTAATGAAAATACAGTAGTTCATTGTTAGTTCATGTTAACTCATGGTGCATTATCTAATGTTAACAAGCATGGAC
Source organism: Danio rerio (assembly GCF_052040795.2). Classification (NCBI taxonomy): domain Eukaryota; kingdom Metazoa; phylum Chordata; class Actinopteri; order Cypriniformes; family Danionidae; genus Danio; species Danio rerio. The sequence continues at coordinate 36,260,498 of NC_141041.1, forward strand.
TTGAATGTAAATAATGCATTAGTAAATGTTCAATTATGATTAATAAATGCTGTAAATGTGTTGTTCATGATTAGTTCATGTTAGTAAATGCATTAACTAATGAACCTTATTGTAAAGTGTTACCAGTTCCCCTTTAAAATGTCTGTTACATAAATAATCATAATTAATAAAAGGGACCACTGTCAACATTATTTGCAGTGTGTGGTGAAAACAAGACTGTTTAATTGTCACAGCAGGTAAGAGAGAGACAGGAGTGGCGATTATGCGTCTACCTGCGTTCACTCTACTGTAGCAGTATTTCAGACTCAGTGGACAACAGGAGATGCCATTGCTGCTTAATCACATTTCCATGTGCCTTTCTTTCAACCGCTGCTGTGCAACGCTTGGCTGAAGCTTCTCCATGACTGAGCCAAAGCTTTAGTGAATATTTCCAAGCAGCTCTTCAGTTCAGTTACAACCCTATTACTGTTTATGAATTTCTACTTTTAAAGTTAGCAAATAAATACATAAAAAATGATACTTTAAGTGCAAAGAGTAAGAGGAAAACAATAAATAAAAAAATAATGATAATCAAGTCTCAAAAATAGTCTATTTCTTAGGGTGCTTTCACATCTGTGGTTAGGTTAATTTTTGCCCGGACTAAGGGTAACAAATGATACATTGTATCATTTTTCTGTCATCTTTGGGCTCTATTTTGACGATCCATGCACAAAGTGCAAAGCGCAGGGCGCAAAAGCAATAAGGGCGTGTTGGAATCTGTATTTGCTCTTTTAAGGACGGGAAAATCCGCTTTGCCCCGTGGTGAATGGTCTAAAAAGGTTGAGCTTATTTTCTTAATGAGTCATAGGTGTGTTTTGAAAATTAACCAATCAGAGTCTCATCTCCCATTCCCTTTAAGGACCAGTTGTGTCGAGCCATGGCGCATTTGCTATTTACACGACAGACTTTTTAAGTGGAAAAACTGAGCGATTCACTAGAGAAAACAGTTAAACAGAGCATCTGCAGAGTGAGAATGAGAGATGAGCCTCCTCATTATTTACTTTTACTTTCACTCTCGTATAGACAAACTTCTTGTACGCACAGACATCAATTAGCCTATAAAAATGTATTTCTTTTGATAAGCGCAAAGATTTCTTTTAAAACTATTTCTAAATTCAGTTCTAATTTCCAGTAAACGAATAAATGAACAATAATAACGAAGTGAGTTAAAAAAACTGAGTTATATCCTAATACACATGCTGTGCCCCATATGGTCTAAAACCTGATATACAATTATAAATATGCATATAATAAATAATACAACTAATGGTAATAACATTGTACAAAAGCTAATTTTTATGAATAAACTGAAAAGACCCCCGAGATAAAGAAGGCATGAAAGAATGGTATTTATATTTATGTAGGCAAGAAAATAATGTTTTGTAATATTGTAATCCATTATATATATATATATATATATATATATATATATATATATATATATATATATATATATATATATATATATATATATATATATATAATATCCTTATTATATCCTTTATATATTCTTAATATTTTAATTCTTTTTCATATGTAAAGATATTAGCGTATTGCTGTACATCCTGTCTGTATTAAGCAATGTGTAAGCAAGGCGCACAACTAATGCACTCTGTGCTGGACTTTAGACCAGCTTTGTTCTGGTCTAATGAACAATCTATTATAGTTTCATAAAATAGCGCCAGCAATGCGCCTCAACACGTCTCCCTTTTTTAGACCAGAACGCCTATGGGCACACATATGAGCGCAAATGCATTTGCTATTTAAACAGCGTGGCGCAAAATGTCAGCACGACTCTTGCGCCAAGCTGAAATTAAAAGCTGTACGCTTTTTTGGTCTGCTTTTGCTTTGCACTCAAGTGCGATTGCTACATTCACACCTGCCCAAACAAACCGCACCAAGAGGGAAAACAAACTCTAGTGGCAGGTGTGAATACACCCTTAGTCAACCCTGTAAAGCCTGTAAAGTAAAAATAATTTCTACACCACTCTTGTTTTGTCTAGAATGTAAAAACCTGTTTACTTCAACATAAAATACAGAGGTCAGGAAAATATTTCATCACTCTTATGGAAGGATAACATTTAAAGATGATGTTCCAACACATATGGCGAACATCAGGACGTGTTAAAATGAAATGTGATGACAGCGACAGCATAAAACTAGACTGGAAAAAATTTGAAAATTGATTTGAAAATTAATAAAACTAAACCATTTTTCTGATCATCACTCACGTTCAGAGTGCTCGTAGGGCAGCCAGTGGTGTTTGTTTCCTTCATGCTCAAAGTGCGGGTCCCACATCTTGCACTGCTCCTCTCTGAAGTCCACCAGGGCTTCTGCGCACTCCTCCGTGTTACATAACTGGAACTCATAGTTGTTTCCATAACAAGTGCGCCCTCCGTTGGCTGGACTACAACATACACAGACACACACACATACACACAAAATAGGTTATTCAGGGGTTCTTTGAAGGGTTTAAAGGGTTAGTTTAACCAAATATGAAAATTCTGTTATTAATTACAAACCTTTGTATCATTCTAGTCCTCCAAGACCTCTATTAATCTTTGGAATCCTAATAAAGATTTGTTTAAATGAAATATGAGAGCTTTCTCATCCTCCAAAGACAGCAATTTTACAGTTTTTGGCTGCACAAAGGTGTTCTTGGAGATTTTTATAATAATAGTTGAACCCCTGAAGACATATGGAATGTTTTGATAATGTTTTTTATATATTTTTGGACTTTGAACGTCTCACATCCCTTGCTGTCTATGGAGGACGAGGAAACTCTTGGACTTCATCTAAAATATCTCAATTTGTGTTCTGTAGAAAAACGAAGGTCTCAGGGGATCTCAACAACATGAGGGTGAGTACTTCATAACAATATTTTCATTTTGAGGTGAACTAACCCTTTATGATGCTATATAGCAGTGGTTCAAAACCATATTCCTGGAGGACGACCAGCACTGCATGTTTTGGATGTCACACCCATTTAAGGTATTTCAGTCTTTGCTAATGAGCTGATGATTTGAATCAGGTGTGTTTGGTTAAGAATACATGGAAGATTTGCAGAGTTGGTGGTCCTCTAGGAATGTGGTTGAGAAACACTGCTATTTTATAAACCTGGTAACCCCTAAAAATGTTCTTTGAAAGTTCTCTAAATCTTTAGCTGGGGAAAGGAATTAAAAATGACATTAACATACAGTTTATGTGTTGAAGATAAATATGGCTCTTAACCTTTTTTGCCCTCTATAAGTAAATTTTCCAGGGCCTCACTTAAAACTTTTTGACCTTACGAACACATAAAAGTGATTCAAAACAGCTTAAATTCCCATTCATGCTGTAGCAAAACATAAGAGAGTGGAGTATCTAAAACCTCTTTTGCTGCATAGCACCATTAAAGACAGATGCTATATAGCACTTAAAGTGGTTCCTTTATAACCACGAGCCAATGAACCACTTTTACTGCTATTTAGCACTATTTTATAAGAGTACTAATACTTGAATGGGTACATTCAAGCCAGTGTGCGAATTACAGATTGACTATTGAGGTAGTCAAATATTTTTCCAGTAATGTACAGAGTTTATACAGTTTTACCAAGGCCATTATGAAGAAAGGTAAATCAAGCTGTATTACAAAGTTTCCATGAATAATTTCCTTGTTTATTTAAAATTAATATAAAACATTACTTTAAGCATATTAACTAATCCATTATATATATATATATATATATATATATATATATATATATAATTTTTTTAATTTTATAATGAACCTATTATAATGACAACATAAGAATTCCATTTATAACATTATGGATTTTAATGCTGAATACACTAGTCAATTTGCAGCTCCCTTTATTTACAACATTTAATTGAAACAATTAATTCAAGATTTTTTTTTGTAGCTTTTTTTTGTAAAAATAAAACTAACAAATGAAAGTTTACCTTAAATATCTTAATAAAAAATATCTTAATTTTTAAAAACAAATTCACTAAAATATGGTGAATTTGTTTTTAAAAAATTAAGATATTTTTGGACTCTGAATGTATGCTAGTTTGTGTAAAACAAATGCATGCTTCATGCTTCGGACTGGTAAAATCATGGAATAAATAACTTAAAAACAACTTCGGATTGTTTTCTATGTTTTAATACGATCAACATAAAACATAAAGCTGGAGCCTGAGGACAACACGATCTCACAGCAGTTCGTAACTTTTTAATTCAGTGGATCTCATTTGTACAATTTAGTACGATTTGCTTATGCACCAATGACTGCTGGTTTTAGGGGTGTGGTTAAAAGCCATGCCTCCTTTTTAAAATCATACATTTTCATTCGATTGAATGTAAAATAGTTATGTTTCTTCATTAGAACACCTCAGTGTGGTATAGCAGGGCAGAGATGTGGTCTTTCTCTCTAAGAAGGCAGTCAAACAGATGCTGATTCAGGCCTCTAGATCAGATGAAATGAACAGTTTGCAATTGCTATGGTGCCGTCAATTGGAACAGCGGTTTCTTTTATTAAAAAATTGCAGCTCATTTTTATACTTTACAGAATCCTCTCGCGGGTCAAATTAAACCCATTTGCGGGCCTGATCCGGCCCACGAGCCGTACGTTTGACACCTAAATGTAGATATAAACAGCTGTCAAACAAGAAAAGTGTCCTATGAACACTTATGGTGTCTGTAGGTGCTCTAGATCTACTGGTTTCAAACCGCTTACCAAATAATTTCCCGCACAGGCTGCAGGGCGTGATCATGCATTCTCAGTGTTATGAAAAATTATAGGGGTGGTCAAAATGTATATCTATATCATCTATTATTTTATTTATTCAAATCATTATTAAAGATACAACTATTTTTGACTAATTAAATAATAATTATATTTCATATTTAAATATGAATTATTTTCCTTTTTGAGGCAAAAACATTCTGCAGACACTCACACTGGGTTGTTACACTCTCGAGTGCGGAACCGAACTCCACCACCACATGTTCTGGAACAAGAACCAAATTTGGTCCACTGACCCCAGTGGCCATCCAGCCTGAGAATGTCCGGTGTCAGCTTGATGCAGTGACCCTTAAAACAGTTCTAGGGAAAGAAAGAAAGAAATAAACAAACAAACAAAAAGAAAGAAAGAAAGAAAGAAAGAAAGAAAGAAAGAAAGAAAGAAAGAAAGAAATAAAAAAAGAAAGAAAGAAAGAAAATAAATAAATGTGATATTTGGTATATTGTTTTGTATAAAGTGAGGTCTGAAAGTCCTACCTTCCCCGATGCACACTTGGTTCCGTCGATTGGAGGGCCCTTCTTAGTCTTGCAGAAGAAAGGGTTTTCAGGATGGCTGCACCACAGCTGCTTGCAAGGATCGTAGGTGCTGTACTAAAAGAAACAGTCATGCTCGCATTCATACACCCAGTTAAAGCTCATGACAGAAGTGCAGATTACAGACCACTGCAGATTATGGTGACAGGGAAATGCATTAATAATAATGTTAAGCAAGCACAGGAACAGAACCTTTCTGTAAAATGGTAAAAAATAAAACTAAAATAAAAGTAAAACTACTTAACATAAATAAAATATTGAAACTTTTCAATTATTTTTTATTTGAGACAGTTCATTTGTGAATCTTCAAACAAATAGAAATGAATTCAGTTTATTTTCTTTTTTCCTGTTTAGAATTTAACTGAGCCTTTAATTGTCATTTATAAGGGATTTATAAAGCAGAAATAGTCCTCACTTTAGATTAGGTCACAAAACTGCATGACGTTGAGTTAATAAAGCATTTATTAACCTACAAATTAACTATTAATATATGCCTGAATAATAAGATATATACATGTTAATTCAAATAGTTTATCAATCATTTAATAATTATTATGAATGATCTTAAAAAACCCCAACTACTCTAAAATACAAATGGTTTGTAAAAAATGCAGTGCTTAATTTAGTCATGAAAAAATCAACCAGTCACAAAGTATGAAAGTACAATTATCAAGCACATTATAAATGTGGTTATAAGTCAATATAACAACATTTGTAGATGCCGCTATAAACTGCTTACTAACGTTTATTAATGTAGAGTTATTGTTTAACAAATAATGAATTCACTCGTTGCTAATGCTTAATAAATGATTCATATTGTGTAGTTATTATAAAGTGTTAATAATTTTTCAACACATTTATAAACAATAGTTTTAATAACTAATTTCTAATAACTGATTTATTTTATCTTTGCCATGATGACAGTAAATAATATTTGACTAGATATTTTTTAAGACACTTCTATGCACAGTGACATTTAAAGGCTTAACTAGGTTAATACGATTATACGATTTTTTTAAATTTAATTTTTAGGGTGACAATTTTTAAATGTCTGACAATTTTAATGTCTGTATATATATATATATATATATATACATATATATATATATATATATATATATATATATATATATATATATATATATATATATGTGTGTGTGTGTGTAATGTATGTAATATGTATGTATGTAATATATATATATATATATATATATATATATATATATATATATATATATATATATATATATATATATATATATATATATTTTATTTTTATTTTTTTCAGTTTTCATTTTAGGTGTTTTAGTACATTGTTAACTGAATGAAAATGAGAAAAATTCCATGGTCTTTTAACTAAAAAAAGTATTTTTTTAATGTTTCAATTCATTTTATCTCCAGTATTTAATTTTATTATTATTTTTCTAAAGCATTTTTATTTTAACTTTCAGCTAACATCTTAGTGATTTTGACATTTGTTTTCATAATTTGAACAGTTTTATATATAACTGTAAATTAATTACATATTATATTAAAAGTTTTGATTTTAGTTATTTCAGTACATCAAAATGCTTTTTTGGCTACAAGCTCAAATAAAATTATATATATATACATTTTTTTTTAATCAACTTTTTTCCATCTACATTTTTGCTGTTTTATTTTTACTTAATTCCAATAACCCTAATCAGAAATAATTCACCAATTTACCATCCTTACGAATATTGAATATAAAATAGACATGCATAACTGTCATGTAACCAAGAACACAAAATCCCAAAACAGAATGTGCCGGAGATGCAGAGAGAGAACAAACCACACATAGACATATAATGAGACCAAACACAGCGGAAACGGTGGGCTAAAATACACAGAGAGATAATTAATTGAACACAAACAGGAGTGTAGACCTAATTAACAGTCAATGAGACTAACTAGGAAACAGCAACAAGGAACGAAAAATAAAACCTAGAAAAGCTGTATATGACAAACACATCTGAAGAACTGAATTCATTTTAAAACCTATTAAAATAACAAAAAATATGTAAGATTGTACACTAATTTAAAGTCTGAAGGTAATACAAATGTTTAAATAATGAATAAATATGTCTTGATTAAAGTTAATAATATTGTAAATAATAATAAGTCATATTTTATAATCAGAAGTTTCTCAGAAAAAGTGGTGTAAACAATTCTCGAGAAATGCTTTGCTGATCAGTGGAGTTCCTCAGGGCTCTATTTTAGCCCCGCTGTTTTATATAGGCTCCCTCTTGGATCGATTTTTAGGAAATATAGTCTTTTCATTGTTATTAAGATGACACTCAGTCAAATGAAACTCTAGGGTTCTTGAATCACTAACAAGCCTGTCTGACACGGGTGAAGGCCAGGCTTTCATTAAACATTTACATTTTTAATGAGGGGAAAACTGAAATAATTATTTTTAGCCCATCTCACAAAGCCGGATCTCACAATTTCCCAAAATGTAGACTTGAATGAGACGTTTCAGTGCGTTAAACCATAGTTTAAAACCTTGGATTTATTTTTTTAATGAATGCCTAAAGTCTGACTGTTAAATAAACTAACAACTTGAACAAAAAAAAAACTTAGAAAAGGTTATTCAGGTTTTCAGTCTAGATTAAAGATTGATAAAAAAAATTATCTCTCTAATGACTCTTCAACTTGGTTTTCTTTCCTTTATGTTTATTTGTTGGAAATTACACAGATCAATGAAAGTTGTTTAAAATATATTGTGCTATATAAATAACATTGCTATTGTTGTTATTTTTAACAATAAGATACTGAAAGTAATAATATTGTAGTTGTTGTCTTGCATTTTATGAATAACAAAAATACCAGTTTCAAAGAAAAGATTTGAAGATAAAAAAGTCACCAAAATCTCGCAAATGTAGTGAGTGAATGAGTGAATGAGTGAATTTTTTATTTTTGGGATGGACTATCCCTTTAACTCTTGGTCTACACTGTATACATAACTGTTAGCTTTACTATTTTAAACCTAGGCAGTTAAAGTGATTGGATGTGCAGTGGGATGGCATATCACTCACCGCAGTGCACATCATGTAGCCCATGCCGAAGTCAAAGCGGCACTGTTCATCCATAGAGTATTGCAGACCGGGCAGCTGCGGCAGAGTTGGCCACTCATGATCAAAAGGGTCATCACGGAGACAGTCATACGTACTGCATGAGTGAGAACATTTTAATGAAAACATTATAAACCATAATCAGTTACTACTGGCAGAAAGCTGTCAAAACAAACGTCGTCAAGCTAAATCAATGATCAAACTGGAGAAGCATCAAATGGAATTGATTACTTTAAGCTTGTCGAATGGAACTTCCTGAAAAGATTAGTTGGAAAATACATTTAAAGGAATAATTCACCTAAAAATTAACATTTCCTCACCATTTATTTACCATCCAGTGTTTCTAAACTTCAACACAAATGAACACAAATGAAGATATAATAAAAAATGTTGGGGAAAAAGCATTCATAGTAGGAACAATAAATATTACGGATGTCAATGGCTATTTATTAACATTCTATCAGGTTTGGAACAAGTGGATGGTGAGTAAATGATTTTTGGGTGAACTATGCCATTAAACACTCACTGGTCCATGGTAAATATCCAAAAGGTGGGTGTTGCTCTATCTTCCATGACTTAAAAATCATTCCAATGAATATTTGTAAAGATCACCACGAAATGATCTCTTAAGAACCTCAACTCTAGACCTGTACTTAAAAGCAAAGTTACCACTTCCAAATCCTGATTCCATTACGAAACATACCACAAAACAGACCCTGTGTCTACACTGGTTAAATCAGAATATTATCAAGCTATGAGAATACTTTTTGTGTATATAAAACAAAATTTTTTTCTGCTTTCTATGGAAAATCAGGGAGCTCTCAGATTTCATCAAAAATATGTTCATTTGTCTTCCAAAAAAATTCTCTGGGGTTTCAAACAACCTGAAAGTGAGTAAGTCTTGACAGACTTTGAATTTTGGTGTGAACTACCAAACTAAGGTGAACTAACTAATGCCATGAATGCGTTCAGACTTTGTATTTGGACCCAAGAAATGAAGGAAAAACTAGTGGAAATTTGGCGGACGTGTCATCTGAGCACTACAAGTGGGTTGAAAAAAAAAAGTTAAGGAAAAATTGCTAATTCTCTTCAAAAGCCAGGTGAGCAAAATGAGTACATTTCCTTCTCCATAAAGGCTTCTTTCTCATTGTGTAGTTAAAAATAAAAGATATACCACATGATCTCAAATTGTTTTCACATCACTTCTCGTGTGTGTTTGACTGTGAGATGTAGTTTGCAGTTGGAGACGAAGTTGTCTGCGATTCTTCCTATAGAATGAAGGAACTATGATGTGAATTTGTATGCAAAACCGGGAAGCGAGTTAGCATTTTAGGAGTTCCCGTTCCCTCGTCCCAAAGTCAATACTTTTTTTGAATGGGATTTCAGTTAAATTGCTTAAATAGGGTGTGTAGCTTACACAAACTCAAGATATCTTCACGTTTTATTCTATGACATAAAACACATCAGTTACAGTTAAAATCAGTTACGCTTCTTTAAAAAGACGGTTGCTATCAAGTTGCTAAATTGGGCTACAGGCGATGTCGGAGACATTATACGTCATCAAGCTGATCCGGTCTGGAACGCAGCTCACTTGCCTTGGGCATTTGGATTTGTCTGTCTGTCTGTCTGTCTGTTCGTTCGTTCGTTCGTTCGTTCGTTCGTTCGTTCGTTCGTTCGTTCGTTCGTTCGTTCGTTCGTTCATTCATTCATTCATTCATTCATTCATGCATTCATTCATTCATTCATTCATTTTCTTTTTTGCTTAGTCCCTTTATTAATCTGGGGTTGCCACAGCAGAATGAACCCCCAACTTATCCAGCATATGTTTTACACAGTGGATGCCCTTCCAGCTGCAACCCATCTCTGGGAAACATCCATACACACTCATACACTACGGACAATTTAGCCTACCCAGTTCACCTGTACCGCATGTCTTTGGACTGTGGAGGAAACCTGCGCGTATTTGTCTGTTATTTAAGTATTTTTATAAATAGCATTTTTAAGTAGTATTTTTCATAATTATTCATAATAATGCCTTCACTTGTAGAGACCAGATTAATTAGTTGATCATTTATTTTAAGACGACTACTTTATGAAGATACAGCTGCAGCCTGTCCTGCTCTCAGTAATGCAAATGTGTGAATAAATTCATAAACTACATAAATATTAACTTTCATTTTACCGTGATCAACTGATTTTTCAACGTTTTTCTTTTTCTTCATCTGAACACATTCACTTTTATCATAACTGCAATATTTACACTCAAAGCATATATAACTGTATGGGCTGCTTTTCGCTCTACTTAGTGATAAAAAAATAGAATATTGAATGCGTGCTGTGTGCACACGCAGGATACAGTTATTAAAATATCTCTTATGATAATACTAAGTAGGCACATTTACAAAACATCCAGTACGTGTTTAAAAACTTTTCAACAATTGTAAAGCAAAAAATATGTATTTTGCATGTAAAAACTATCCAAACGGCACAGATGTGTTTTTTTTTGTGCGTTTATTTGTTTAATATATATAGCGTGGTTTATATTATAATAAATCGAGAGATTAAATCTTTGTCATGGACCACATTTCTAAAAATAAGCTAGAAAAGTTGTCTGTAGCAGGGTGTTGCTGACATCACAGGCGAGCGCCCAAAGGAACAGTTTATAGGCTAATGTTGGCTTTGCAGTTCTTGCGTTTGCATGTAAGATCTAAAAGTGGTAAAAGTTGTACTTTCGTGTGAGGATTATCCAGTTGGACAAAACTTGCAAGTGTAATGAACAGTTTTTGAACACAGAGCTTATTATTTGCAATCCTCGAAAAGCCTATGGCAAAATCCTAAAGGAATTTTATCGAGACAACCAGCATTATGATAGCAGCCAATTGGCCTACAAGGTGATGTCATAGTTCCTCCACTCTATCCGCTTGTTTAGTGTGACGTCACACGAAGCGGCTTCCGGGTCCAAGCGCTCTATTCAACTGAATGGGGAGACTCATGAAATGGTAATAATAAATGATTACAAAGTGATTTAAGTCTTTCGAAAATCACGATCGCAGTATATATGTTCATGCCTAATATCCGATGGCCAGAAAGTGATTATTTTTTTATAAATTGTTACATTTTTGGTATTTGTTATGCAGCAAGCCCAGAGATTGTTGTGTACACTATGATTCTATGTAAAATGAACTTTAATGTGTGATATGAATAAAACGTGATCATAAACGAATGATTTCTCCACTCAAATGAGTGGCGGCTTGGAGCCTGAAACAGTATTACATCACTACTTAACAAGCGGATTGTAATGTCATGTAGTGTGAAAACCCCTGTTGCCGATCCATACTGCAGTGTAAACAGAGCAGCGACAGAATGCTACGCCAGATAGTCATGCAGTGTGAAAACATCTGTGGCATGACTACTCTGAAAATCATGCAGTCTGAACTTGGCATAACTAAGGTGATTTATAGGCTTAAATAGATCATGATTGTGACCAAATTAATCTATATTGTTTATTCTGTACACATACACACTTCATTTGGGATCTTTCAGTTTGTTAGTTAGGATATTTAATGCTGTAATGTTTTAAAGATTACACATGTGTACAGTACGTGAACAAAGATGCAACGATGACCTGAGAGACAAAATAGCAGAACAAAACAGTCGCAAGGGACAGTGACTTACTTGAGGTATCGCCGGAGCTCCTGCTGACTGCACCGGGACCAGTGAAAGCGATGGAAGGCTGCCTGAACCAGAGGAGCCATGATGCTCCCCATGGGCACCTCGTCCCCGCATTCATTGGCCTGGCCGTCATGCTCCATCCCCAAACTGAAAACAACAAACAAACATCCCACACTCAGTCAATACGGTCTCTTCTGTAGTCTGTGTACACACTGTATGTAAATAGACAAGTCCTTGGCATATATTCATATGTCCAGATTGAATATGTCATGCCAGAACTGTCTGGGACTGAAACACAGTTTTAAAAAGGAAGATGGTCATTGTGCACATCATTTTATTAAAAAAAAAATCTAAACAAAAGAAAACAGTTTTAAACAGCTGATCCACAGCTTCGGTGGGAGCACTTTTAGCTTAGCTTAGCATAGATTATTTAAGCGGGTTAGACCATTAGCATCTCATGTAAACTTCTTTTTTAAAGTTTTAATAATATTCCTATTTACAGCTTGACTCTTCTGTAGTTACTTTATGTACTAAGTCCAACGGAAAATAAAAAATCACCATTATCTAGGACTAATATGGCTTGGCTAAATATACTCTCATTCCGGGTTAATAATCTAAGGTCTTTGTTGCCATATCATGACTGCAGCAGGTGCAATGATATTACCTAGTTACCTAGCTGAAGACAATTTTCATGTGCTGTGTATCATTGTTCTTGCTGCAGTCATGGTACGGCACTAAAGTTCCTTGACTAATACACCGGAAGGAGTGTTGAGTTCCTAGCCATATTAGTCTAGAAAATGGCAAGTTTTGATTCTCCACTTAGTATGCAATGTAACAAAAGAAGAGTCAAGCTTAAAATAGAAAAATTATCTATGCTTTTTTTTTTTTAATTTTAGCAAAATGCTAACTGTCTAATCCAATTCAATGACCTATGCTAAGCTAAGCTAAGCTAGACTAAGGGCTAGCGCAAGACCTGGAGATTGGGTGAATGGACTAAAAAATGTTAAACTCTACTGTAGACCTATAACGCTAGGTGTCTTGTAAAATGAGCCTATTTCCAAAAGAAGCAAAGTGTTCCTTTAAGTTTACTGATAAGTAAAATGGTATAATTTTCAAAAGTTTGTATCTTTTAGATGTCATCTAAAAAAACGGCGTCAAGTACAAAGTTTCCAGTTCCCAATTTACACTCATATATTTTAGTTTTAAAATGGCATTTTATATTGAAAAAGATCTATGTTCACACTGGCGTTTCACTTAGAGTTTTTGAACAACTCTCCATACACATTACACTGCTAAAAACGCAAATCACATGACCACACACACACTATAGCATGTGCTGCATCATATGTGCACGTTTGAGCTCCAGACAGTCAGCGGATGCTTTGAGCACCCCTCCACAGGTGAAAGCAGCACACGTCAGACAGTTCATCAAGGATGTACACAACTCATCTCACTATAGTTGGTAAACGTGAAATTTAATTCATCTTGTCTCTATCTAACAACTCTTTGGTCTTTTGAATCTATTATTTATTCCCAGGTAACTAAATGTTTTGGCTGAGCACAAAGATAAGTTTGTATATTAACTTATGTAACCACTTGCTTGCCTTTATTTCCTTTAATGTATAAACTTATTGTGCGTTATACTTTTTAATGGCCATTATTGAATTATTACAACTGATATTCAGTTCAAAATGAAAATAGGCAGTTTCTTATATCATGATTTAATTTTATTGTGAAGATAAAACGTAGCCAGTGTGATGTGAATTACATTATAAAGTACACTGTTCCCTTTAAACATTTACCCAATGTGTCCTCCGGAGTTTGTTTTCCATATCAAACTTGCGAAGTCTGAACGTAAGGAAAGAATGTTTTTTTTTTTTAAGAAAAAGCCCCAATAAGATAGGTGAATGTGTGCAGCCACGCCTCTGTTTTCAGATGTTTCTGTTTTACTCCATCCACACTAACATGGAGCAGCAGCGTTTTAAAACCAAAATGACCTCTTCAGCGTTTTCAATACGCTCTGTTTTTGGGGTTCAAAAACTCTGGGGTGCAGAAGGCGTAACCATAGCAAAACTTATGCATTTTAGAACTAAAATGTATTAGTCTAAAAAGGGTCTTAGTTGAAAATGGCGTCATATAAACACCCCATTAAAGACTCCTAATAACTGCAGTAATAATACATCAATTTGACCGCACTTTACTTGCTAATTAGCGCTTTAATTTATTTTTGAATCAATTAATTGAACTGAAAGAAACTGAATAATGACACAGTTGTTCTGCTTTATGCCACCGTTTGAAATGATCTCATTTTTGATGTTTCATTTTTGATTCTGTTACTTTTGTTTTAGAATGGAAAGCAGTGATATTTATTATTGTATT